>NC_090058.1:1747633-1995133 GCF_038355195.1 Osmerus mordax | reverse complement strand
TTTATGTTTCTACCTCTCTTTCTCATTCACCCCCCTCCCTCACTACCCCCCTTCTCTCTCTTTCTTTCGACCTCTCTCTCCCTCCGTCACCATCACTACCCCCCACTCTCTCTCTCCTTCATTCTCCCTCTCTGTCTCTCTGTCTTTCTCTCCCTCTCTCTCTGTCAGTCTCTCTGTGCTCTCCCGTTCTAGTCAGGTTGTCATAGAGATGTCGATGTGGAGATAATGATATGCACAGTGGTCACTGTGCAGAGAGGAGCAGAACATGCACCACCTCACTCAGCACCCAGGAGCAAGGAACAGCTCTTATCATAACCACCCTCTCAAGGGTGTTGTGTAAATCACCAAATGCAAATCAACCGTTTACAAATATTTGGTGTGAGCAGGAACCCAGTAATCTGTTTTCGAGTCTTCAGGATGTGTTTACATGTGCGTACCTGTGAGGTCTGCAGAGCCCATGCTGTGTGTGTGCACGTGTTTCCTGACATGACTGCTGGTGATTTCCTCAGGTCCAGTGAGAATCAGAACACGATGCATAAGTGCTTCTTGCTGTTGGTGTTCATGGTGATCATTCTTCCTTCGCTGGGTCTATCCAGGTAGCTCTCCTACAGTGTTTAAAACGATCTATGTTCATTATTATCACTATCTCCTGATCAACTGTAAATAATACTCATATACTTTTGATATGACGCGTGCTGCATCATATTGTGTGGAAAATCTTCAACAGAAAAATGTTTAAAATAATGTACTTTTTTCTTTTTAGCCTGGACCTGTTTTTCAGATGGCTGTTTGATATAAATTTCCTGGATGACAAGGACATTAAATTCCAGTGAGTTTGTTTTGTCAACAGTGAATGATTCAGATCACACAGGAAATTTGCATAGCATTAATACAAACAAGTACCCAAACGCAGCAACTAAACCCTTCAACCATCCCTGACCCCTGACCCCTGTCCCCTGTGTGCAGGTGTGTGTTCCTCCCTGACAACGGGGCGTTCTTCGTTAACTACGTCATCACGGCCAGCCTGCTGGGCACTGCCATGGAGCTGCTGAGAGTCCCAGCCCTGGTGGTGTACGCCCTCCGCCTCTGCTTGGCCAAGTCCCAGGCCGAACGCATCCACATCAGACGGGTCAGGGTCTCCGTCGGGTCTCTGTGTTCACCATCACCCTCTCCTCTCCACCTCTCCTCTCCACCCTCACCTCTCCACCCTCACCTCTCGACCTCTCCTCTCCACCCTCTCCTCTCCACCCTCACCTCTCCACCTCTCCTTTCCACCCTCTCCTCTCCACCCTCACCTCTCCACCCTCTCCTCTCCACCTCTCCTCTCCACCCCACCCTCACCTCTCCACCCTCACCTCTCCACCTCTCCTCTCCACCCTCTCCTCTCCACCCTCACCTCTCCACCCTCACCTCTCCACCTCTCCTCTCCACCCTCTCCTCTCCGCCCTCACCTCTCCACCCTCTCCTCTCCACCTCTCCTCTCCACCCTCATCTCTCCACCCTCACCTCTCCACCCTCTCCTCTCCACCCTCTCCTCTCCACCCTCAACTCTCCACCCTCACCTCTCCACCCTCACCTCTCCACCCTCATCTCTCCACCTCTCCTCTCCACCCTCTCCACCCCATCAGCTGCTTGACCTGTACTGCCGACTCAGTCAGTTAAACTCAGCGCTGTGTGTCTGCCATGGCAGAGAGAACCTTTTAACTTGTCCTGCAAGCGACAATAAATCCTCTTGTTGATTCTAAAGAGGACTGACAGCAGTGCCATAAACGTTTGAGTATACACCACATGAAAGCCATTCTTTCGAGGCCTTCCCTGCCATGATTGAAGGATAATTGAAGACTCGGACAGTGACTGTTTAACCTCGTTCTCCCTGATCTTTGTCTCTCTCCAGAGCCAGGCCTATGAGTTCCAGTTTGGTCTGGAGTATGCCTGGACCATGTGCATCTTTGCTGTCAGCCTGACTTACAGCATCACCTGCCCCATTATCGTGCCCTTTGGTGAGCCTGATAGTGTGTGTGTGTTCTTGCATGCATGCGTATGTGTGTATACATGTTTGATTGTGTGTGTGCATAAACAAGTGTGTAAGTGCGTGCTCGCATGCATAGGTATGTGCTCACACGTGTTTGAGAGTGTGTGTGTGTAGATGCGTGTGCACGTGTGTTTCCGTATAAGTGTGCGTATGTGTGTGTGTGGGAGTGGGAGCGTATCTCCTGATACTGTAACCTCCCTCACCTCTGTTGCCAGCCGGGTGCAGACTGTGAGAGTGTGCTGGCGCCCCAGACGCTGAGATGCAGCAAGCTGCCAGCCAGACGCCCACTCCTCTCCTGTCTTTGCCCAGAGCTGCAACAAGCCTTTATTTACTACGGCGCTCAGGGCCCACGCTGTCCTGCTCGGGCTTGGCTGCCCGCTGGGCTCACCTGCCTGGTGGACGTGGAGACTGAAATCTGGAAGAAAGGGAAGGGTGGAGGTCCTCAATGTTTCATTTTCTTTATTTCTGTCTTTCTCTTCTCCCTCTCTTTCTACCCCACTGTCTCTCTCTCTCTGTCTCTCTTGTTCTCTCTCTCTGTCTCTCTTTCAGGGCTGCTGTACCTAATCCTAAAGCACATGGTGGACCGCTACAACATCTACTACGCCTACGTGCCCACCAAGCTGAACCAGCGCATCCACAGAGCTGCCATCTGCCAGGTCATCGTAGCCCCCATCCTCTCCATGTTCTGGCTTCTCTTCTTCTCAGTCCTCAGACTAGGTACTTCCTGTCCCTCCCCCTCGTCACACAGGGATTGGCTGAGCCACTTGGATCCCAAGTGGACTTGATGTTCTGTTGCTCTTCCCCTTGTGACCCAGGCCCGACGAGACCCATCACCCTGTTCACCTTCGTGTCCCTGCTGTCCTGCATCACCTTGGCTCTGTTCGGCCTGTGCCTCAGGAAGCAGACAGACAAGTCAACAAGCTACCAGGTGAGATGCTCTGGTCTGATACCAGGTGAGATGCTCTGGCCTGATACCAGGTGAGATGCTCTGGTCTGATACCAGGTGAGATGCTCTGGTCTGATACCAGGTGAGATGCTCTGGTCTGATACCAGGTGAGATGCTCTGGTCTGATACCAGGTGAGATGCTCTGGTCTGATACCAGGTGACATGCTCTGGTCTGATACCAGGTGAGATGCTCTGGCCTGATACCAGGTGAGATGCTCTGGTCTGATACCAGGTGAGATGCTCTGGCCTGATACCAGGTGAGATGCTCTGGTCTGATACCAGGTGAGATGCTTTGGCCTGATACCAGGTGAGATGCTCTGGCCTGATACCAGGTGAGATGCTCTGGTCTGATTCCAGGTGAGATGCTCTGGTCTGATACCAGGTGAGATGCTCTGGTCTGATACCAGGTGAGATGCTCTGGTCTGATACCAGGTGAGATGCTCTGGCCTGATACCAGGTGAGATGCTCTGGTCTGATACCAGGTGAGATGCTTTGGCCTGATACCAGGTGAGATGCTCTGGCCTGATACCAGGTGAGATGCTCTGGTCTGATACCAGGTGAGATGCTCTGGCCCAATCTCAGCCGGTGGACAGGTCAGCTGTTCGTCTGTCGGTCACTCCTGTGGTTGTGTGTTTCAGATGTCGGACCAGCCAGCAGAGGGAGCCTTTCCTGACGCAGAGAGGAACACTGGCTCCTCCTCCACCACCTCTAATGTACAGTACACACCTCTCTCTCACACACACACACACACACACACACACATGACGCTCACTGTCAGATCTCCAGACACTAAGACTAAACACTTATTGTAGTCACAAACGACATGTCTGCACAGCAGAATTTCAAAGTGTCCATTTTAACACCAGGTGTGTTCGTGTTACTTGTTGACAGCGTTTACATGGGCCCACTCTCTCAACAATTCAATTCAGTACGCTTCCTTGGCATGAATGTTCAGGTTAAACAATGTTGCCAAAGCAGTCCATAGTGAAGGAACAACACATGTAATTATAAACATATCATAGAACTGAATGATCATCAATCACAAAAAATCAAAATCATGCCAAGTTACACCTAATGTACTATTATAATAATCAATCAAATATATATATATATATATATATATATATATATATACTATATATATATCAAATAATACATTTTTTGTGTCGTCATGGTTGTGAAACTCCCCAGTGTTCAGTTAAACACGTTGATGTGTGTGTCTCCTGATGTGTGCTGTGTGTGTTTCCTGATGTGTGTGTCTCCTGATGTGTGTGTCTCCTGATGTGTGTGTCTCCTGATGTGTGCTGTGTGTGTCTCCTGATGTGTGTGTCTCCTGATGTGTGTGTCTCCTGATGTGTGTGTCTCCTGATGTGTGCTGTGTGTGTTTCCTGATGTGTGCTGTGTGTGTCTCCTGATGTGTGCTGTGTGCGTCTCCTGATGTGTGCTGTGTGTGTTTCCTGATGTGTGCTGTGTGCGTCTCCTGATGTGTGCTGTGTGTGTTTCCTGATGTGTGCTGTGTGTGTCTCCTGATGTGTGCTGTGTGCGTCTCCTGATGTGTGCTGTGTGTGTTTGTGTGTCTCCTGATGTGTGCTGTGTGTGTCTCCTGATGTGTGCTGTGTGCGTCTCCTGATGTGTGTGTCTCCTGATGTGTGCTGTGTGTGTTTCCTGATGTGTGCTGTGTGCGTCTCCTGATGTGTGCTGTGTGCGTCTCCTGATGTGTGCTGTGTGCGTCTCCTGATGTGTGTGTCTCCTGATGTGTGCTGTGTGTGTCTCCTGATGTGTGCTGTGTGTGTCTCCTGATGTGTGCGTCTCCTGATGTGTGCTGTGTGTGTCTCCTGATGTGTGCTGTGTGTGTCTCCTCCCTCCAGCTCTTCGTGGCGTCGGTGCTGCTGGAGCCAGAGCTGTCCCTGACCCCCATGCCATCCCCCGCCCACCAGAGCTACGGGGCCATGGCCTGCGCCCAGGGCCCCGCCCACGACCCAGCGGGCCAGGACGACCCGGGGGCACAGGGGGAGACCCTTGAGACCCAGCTCCAGGACCCCCCACACTCCTACTACCCTAGCCCCCTCATGGACAGCCCTGTGGGGCACCAGTGACAGGGAACGCAGCCTCCCTGACGCTCTCCACGCTTGCGCCTGGCTTGAGTCAGCTGCCGCTGCGCTGTGTTTTTGACACTGACATCTGACTCTGACCCGACTGCCTCAGGTCCTCTGACAGGACTGTGGCAGTGAGAGAAGGGCCATGGGCTTGTTGGGAGCCCAGAGACTCCTCCACAGCGCGGTAGCGGCAGGTGTATGGGTACAGGACAGCACCTGACCCCCCCCCCCCCCCCCCTCTCTCGCCCCCTCTCCCCCCTGCATGTACAGAGATCAAGACGTCTTTAAACTGTCTCACAATGAACCAGAGTCCAACAGAGGACCTGTCAAACCAAAACGTGTCGCTATTTTCCAACCACTTCTGTTTTTGACGTTTTGTCTGAATCGATCAGTCGTGAGCTGGCTGGGGGTGACTGTGTAGTGTGGGGATATCCTGGCCGCCGTGCGTGTTACACAGGAACACGGACGAGTGGAGGTGACTCTCTGGGTTGAAGGGAGGGGGGCTGACCCCAGTAGACAAGCAGGGTGGTTATGAGGAGGGGGTGGGGGTGAGGGAGGGTGGGTGGGTGGGTGGATTTGGCTGTGGAGGCGGAGCATTAGGAGACAGAGAGACAGCGAGAGCGGGCTGTGGGGTTGTGAAGCCATCTGCAGTGAGATAACTGAACAGAAGGAGGGTTAGAGTGGAACTCAGAGATGGAACAATCTCCCTGCGGAGCGAAGACACGAGGAACCTACTATACCTGGATCTCATTGTAATCGTCGTGGTCATTAAAGAAGCTCTTGTTATTTGTTCCTGATTCTGTAACTGCCAGTTGTTTGTGCTGTCAGTGTTGTGCTTCGGGCGGGGTGCAGAGGTTTAGTTTATTTACTTCTTTCAGAGATTTGAGTGAACTTACATGAGTTGTATTCATTTTGGTTTGATTTATTTGATTCATAAAGATCCAGTAACACGAACAGACTCAGATTCTAATCCTACCCTCTTGCATCATGGTTACAGTAGTTTAGATCTTTCCAGAACTCTTACAATCCATTGCATGTTGACAGTGCTGTACACATGTAAGAATGTGTCTCTGCGTTCACCCTGTAATAACAATGTACTCCGTTAGCAAACGCACGGCGGAGGATTTGAACCTGAGTGCTCTTGATCTGCATTTAAATGCTCTAACCACCGAACTACGCCTCTCCCACTTCTACCCATGATCCTGTCCTCTAATCCAGATCTCTTAGGGCTTGTAATCCACATACAGCACTCTCTCTATCCGTGTAAACTCAGATCATCTTATGTTTCACTCGTGCGACAGTAAGCTTGACTAGTTTTGTATTTCTGGGTGTTTTTGCTACTGAAGGGATTAGGGAGGTTTCCTTGCCAATCTGAATGTAAACTGATTGTGGTTTGATATAACGTTCTCTTGCTGTGCCTTGAAGAGAGACTCACTTTTGTCTGACAATCCAGCATGGCCTGAATGATGCTGCATGGTCTGAAACTAAAGCAGGGAAACCGGGGATTCAAACCGGGGATTCAAACCGTAGAAATGGCAAACATGTAAGCACACCTCATGATCTCCTCATCCTCTCCTGTCACTTGTCGTCTCCAAGCGGGACACAGAACGTGGTTCCCAACCCTGGTCCTTGGGGAAGCTCTGCCCTGCATGTTCTAGATGTTTCCCTGCTCCAACACACCTGATTCAAATGAATAAGTCCTTCTGCAGGACTTGATAACGACCCATTCGTTTGAGTAAAGTGTGTTGGGAGCAGGGAGTGAGCAGAGTGTTTCTCTTGCAGATTTCTCCTGTCTCATGCAGCCGATAGACAAGCATCTCTGCGAGATACAGAGACCATGTTGACTCATGTTATTGTGCTGACTGTGTTTTGCTTGTCTCTGGTGTCTTAAACAGTTTCAGTGGAAACACCTGGATTGTGGTTTGAGGTGCCTTGTTGTGGGCACTCAGTGTCTTTGCAGATCTGCTCTGTGATCATATAGCCAATCTCTTGAAAGTAAACAACAGTTGTCATCATGTAGATATTGGGTGATTTTTGTTGTTGTTGTCACACCTAAAGCAAAAAGGCTACTGTACGATAGTAGGAACTCAAAATGTGCAGCTGTAACATATTTCATTTTTAGACTCTTGAATCAAGTCGACTTTGTGCGATGTCTGGCTGGTTTTAGAGGAGATTTCCTCCTTAATGTTCTCATTGTCTTTCTGCAGTGGATTCCTGGAGCCAAGTGTGCCAGTTGCAGCTTTATGGAGGGTTAAGAGGAAAGAAAAGGTTTATTACAGGACTGGTACCTTATAAAATTAAAGTTATTTGTTAAATTTTATGAAGAAATCGAGTTATATTTCTAAAACACATGTTAAGACTTCAGAAAGAAATTGTTATTGAGGATAATGATGTTGTTCAGTGTCTTCTCTATCATGTGAGACTTTAATGGTGGAAAGTGCCACAGTGAAATCTGGTTGACCGGCCCGTCTGAGAATTCACATCCCAATAAAGTGTCCAGGGTTTGAGCTTCTACAAGTGGTTTCCAGGCCACAAGACTCATAATTCACTTCATGTTGACATATTAATCCTTTTATATTTGACAGTGACCATAATAGCTGATAAGATTTCTTGTCTATTTTTATTTAATGTGTGGTAACTTAAAAACAAATATATAGAAAATGAACGTTTTTTATTTTATTCCAATGTCTGTGATGGGAATGGAATGTTCTCGTAAAACGTTTAGATTTCATGCTTGGTGATCTGTTTTCCTGTGTGCTTGTCTGCCTCTCGCCGTTTATTCAGGGAACACTGAGGTTTATTAGTAATTTTCATGCTTTAAAAAAAACTGGTGAGTGTCGCCAAAATCCAACTTCTAGATTTCTCTGAATCATTGACATTTGCTGAGAAATAAAAAAAGACAAAGAAACGCTCTGCAATTTTGACTGTAGTTTCTTTCACAAGGCTGAGGTCATGTGACAGGGCTGAGGTCACGTGACAGGGTACCGGAGCGTAGCAGGAACCTGGGGCCTGTTCCATGAGCCTGGCTTATTCGGTAAACTCGCTTTATGGAACAGGCCACTGATGTTGATGTGTGTCACTGTCAAACGCTTATTTGAAACGCTGTGTTTTGAATTCAGATAGAATCTGCTGCTGTGAAGCCTGTAGAGCTGCAGACCCCGTCCATCTGCTGAAGTCAGAGGACGTGGAGCCACAAGTTCAGCCGAAGGATACCAGTCTCTCCAGACAAGAAGGATACCAGTCTCTCCAGACAAGAAGGATACCAGTCTCTCCAGACAAGAAAGATACCAGTCTCTCCAGACAAGAAGGATACCAGTCTCTCCAGACAAGAAGGATACCAGTCTCTATCATTGTTGGGGTTAGTGCATCGCACATGCAGCCTGGACCACAGGAGTCTAACAAACCGAATACAACTCAATTCTGCACGCCACATTTTGAACCTAACAATTTTTCACTGCTTCTATCGTATGATATGAAGGATTTAAAAACTCTGAGTTTCTCTGTGGATCAAACTCATTCCGTATCAGCCGTGAAATTCCCCGGACAGGAAGGGTAACAGGCAGTGTCCTGTTTGGGTCTGGGGAGGCAGGGTCAATGCATGCAGGTGCTCTCCTCCCTGAAGGCCCATGTGTTTGAAACAGTGTATCTGCATACAAACTAGCCAACGGACAAGCCTCTGCATATCGCAAACCTCATTGGTCCTCTACAGACCATATGAGGACGGGGCCAATTACCTGCCTGAGACTCTGGCTAATGCTTGAAGCTGGAGACAGCAGGGAGAGAGAGATGTGAGTCGAATGCTGCTGAATCACAACTCAATGTAGCATTTAGGAGGCTACCTGAGGTATTCTGAATCGGTGAGGCTACACCTTCATAATTAAAGCACAGTCGTTATCACGGTCAACTGAAAACATATCAACTGAAATCGGGGACATGCTCCTGCCAGTCACAATGACCTTTCTCATTAGTGAGAGAAAAAAAAATAAAAGAAGGAGAAATGCCTGACATTTTCCCCTGTCACCCCTGGCAACTGCTAGGAGTATGCTACAGAGGGGAAGGTAATTCCTGTGGGTGTGTGCCACAGCTTTTTTCTCTGCTAACCAGCTGCTTAGAATAGAAAAATATCTGCCCCCTCCTGCAGCAACCATATTGTCAGTCCCCTATGACTCCCTGTCTCTCTATTTGCACATGCTAATGCCACTTAATCAGTCCCTGTTGTTTTAGATTTACATAATTTGTTTTAGTCAGAGTGACAATGACAATAGCAGTTTGTCGCTTCCTATTCACCTTCAGATGTTAGCATATGTTTACAGCAGATTAGTGGAAGTCTACCCCGACTCAAAGCTCGAAAGTCGGGGTCTGCCAACAAGCTCTGCAGGACAGTTCGACAGGACGGTGCCTTTCTCAGATCTTGGAGGAAATCGATGTGAGACCCAGAGCGGCGCTGTGAAGCTCTTGGCAGGCTGTGTGTCACAGAAGGGCCAGCTCATTAGAGCCCGACGACTGCATGAAAGGCCACCGTCTCCATTTCCCGGTAAAGGTGTCAGGAGCGGTTATCTAATGCAGGAGACCGGCGCTATTACCGGGTGGCTTAACGCCTGGTCGCCATGGCTGCGTGCTTCAATCAAAATGTAACCTTTGTGGTGTTCAGACAGCGAGCCAGAGGAGAGAGCGACAAGCTGAGTATCCGAAAAAAACAGAGTGGATGCCTCCCTGTCTATAGGCTACAGTAGCACTGATGCCGCGTCAATCATCTATCAAAACATACGACGTTCCCTGACGGATAAAAGAAACTGCCTTTGTGGGTTTCGATACGCCCTCTAAACTAAACCAAATTAACTAACCAAAAATGCCGATTTCTTTCATGTCAGTAAATCAATGTAATCTCACAGATACACACAGCAAGTTGCTTTTCCTATGGTTGCTAAGGCCACGGCGGTTGCCGTGAAGGCAGCAGAGATGGCGGGGCGGGCAGACGGACTGTTTCACCAGTGCTCAGCACAGTCGGGCTCCGTGATGATCATGAGAGCGCTAACCTGATTAGCCTAGCTCCGCTAACCAACTCCCATACTCAAGCCCCTCTCTCTCATAACTATAATTGATCAGCTGCTACAACGGAATAGTGCCATCTTCCTCCAAAAACAAACACAAACACACACCACTCTCTGGACCCTCATCGGTAGCAGTTGCCATGACAACGTCCAATCTCCCCCCAACACACACACACACCTCTCTCATTCCAAAACACATTGTAGACTTTCTAAAAATAATGTATCTGTTGTCTTTTCTCACTGCCTTGTTTCCACTGGAGTCAGTCCTTCAGCCTACTAAGGCATGGCTCTTAAGGGACAGGAATATCTCTCCATGGCCCCAGGGGTCATCAGCTCCAGAAAGCTCTCGAGCAAACTCTCTCTGAAGCCCAGTCAGAATCATGAAATACATCTCCTACATCAGTTTTGAACGAGCGCTGAACACCGTCCACTTGGCCGCCTGCCTCAACTGCCTGCCTGAACTGCCTGCCTGCCTCAACTTCCTGCCTGCCTGCCTCAACTGCCTGCCTCAACTGCCTGCCTGCCTCAACTGCCTGCCTGCTTGGTTTCAGTGTTATTCTGTAGGTCAGACTAGGACAGACAGACATTAAGAAACCTGTCTCCCAGTGGGGGAGAGGGGAGGAGGGGTGGAGGAGGGAGGAGAGGGGGGAAGAGGGGGTGGCATCGAGCACACAGACAGATCTGGGACATATCAGCCACTGTTCCATCTCCCAAGCAGACAGACAGCCCATGGATGGGACTTTTATGATGATACAACCAAATTGAATATGCGGGATTGAACGTGTTGAAGCATGGAGAGCAGATACCATCTTTCAGTACCTCCTATCTCCTGCTCTCTCAAGTGAGCACACACAAACGCGCTCTCTCTTTCTCTCTCTCTTTACACACACACACACACACACACACACACACACACACACAACCTTGTGAGGCCTCGTGTTTACTTTTGGAAATAGAAGAAGAAGGCCAAGCAGGGCTGTCTGTGCTGTAAGGGCGGCCAGGCACGTTAACGACGGCCATTAGAGTTCTTGGAATTCTGCAGCCCTGATGTGACACGGTGACATTTGCATGAATAAGCGGGCTGATGCGCTCGCCTCTCTGGCTCCATAGATGAAGTCCCCTCGTCTCCACAGCCTGGGGGAAGGAACCATGTTACGCAATACACAAGGAAAACAGCTCGTCCGAGCGTGAGCAGTCAGGCGTGGTGTGATTGATTCCAAACAGCGTCGCTACTATCAATTAGAGACAGAACAGACAACATGCGAAGAGGTATGAAGTCGTACGTTCTTTAGTTAGTCAACACAGAATATCAGGTTTATTTAGTTTGAGGAGTATTAGAATCACAATACATCACATCCACAGGAGATTCGTTTAACAAGCTGTTTGGTTGAGAGAGTTTTTAATTGCATTTACTGTTGAATGTGTTTTTGGTTAGAGAGAGAGAGAGCTGGGTGACGCCATTGCTGTACAATAACAGCAGAGGTGGTGAGGTAGACAATGAGCCACCCAAGAACAGAACTTAAACATTAAATTAGTAAAGTACCTCTGGTAAATCCCACGTACACTCAAGAAAATGAACACAAATCGCACAAACCACAATAATCTGCATAGTCTTATGTATAGCTATGTAAAGAATCACTTTAAATACATCACAAACAGTCACTTACTCAACTTTACTTTCAAAACTCGACACTGAGACACTTGAAGGGTTAATAAGTGGTAGAGAACAATCTTTCTGAAGTACATATTGAGTATGCACTTGGCAGAAAGGCTGAATGTAAGATCTCTTTAGAAAGGGTGACGTAAGGATGCGTGCGCCCAAATGCCAACGAGCACATCTATCTTGGGATGACACTTCAATAATACGGCAGTTATCCAGACTGGAAAGGAAATTGCTCTACCCTATTCTCTAATTTGCTACTTTGAAGGCTGTGAAAGCCGAAGGACATATTTAAGCGAAGATGAGAAATCTGTTCATCCCTACAGCACCCAGTGCTGTAAGTGTTTGTGCTGTCTAGAAACAAGATGCATTTACATTTAAGTGAAACACAACATTTTGTGGGTGTATCGGGTTTGGCAAAACATTATTCCAAGCGGTAATCCTTACTATTACTACACTTGAAAATACAAAAATAAAGTTTATAAAAGTAAACTCAGACTGAAGAAAGAAGACCCACATATCTTCTGCTCGGATATAAATTAGTGAAAGACATGCTGTATTATAGCTAAATGACTTAGCATTGTGATTTTTAAATGCCATCAATTAACAATTGACAAAGAAATATACACATTTGTTTATAGCAGCAAAAAAGACACAAACTTTTCTAACCAATTCAGTATTATCAGATATAAAGTGTATGTCATATATACTGTTCATCAGTGAACGTATTAGAGCTGTTCTCCTGATCAACTACAACACAAAAACAGCTCAAATATCATATCGTCTTTGCAGTAGTGGGGTGTTGGAAAACAAGAATAAAAGTCTGGCTTCTAAAGACTGTGATTGAGAAAGCCTTTGTCATATTTGTGGCCAGGTTAGAGACAAGAGTGGCTACAACATCTTTTACACACTCTCTGTCACACACACACACACACACATATTTCTGTACGATAGCATTATTCAGTACAGTGTCTTAATCTAATCAACACCCTCAAGCAAAGAGTTCTATTACATCAGTACTCCAAGGACACAGAGAACAGTCTATCTAGAATATGTAACAGTCAGTTCAATCCAACAGAAGTTTGATAATAGGCCTCCTGTAATGGTTTATAACCTTGATACATCAACAGTCAGAGAGCGCCAAAGAGGTGCAAATGGTCACCTTAACAGTCATCTAGATCACATAAAAAATCTATTGAATGTTGTAACAGTTCTTGTCAATTTACATTAAGAAGCATTTCTTAAGTATCGTTAATGGCTTGTGATCACATCCAGTGTGAGACTTTGTCACAAACGTCGAAGCTTAATGCTGTAGCTACCGCGGGCGTCACCGTGACTACGAGTCATCACTCCGGGTGAAATGAAACCGTGTCGTTTTGATTCAAGTTTCGAATGTGCTTAGGTAAATCACTGTCCAGAGTTTGATGAGAGCTGCCGGTACCAAACTCAGTAAAGATCAACGCTGGAGCGTAGACGACTAGCAGTACATCCACAATCTGACAGCTGTGAGACTAGAAAGGTTACATCACAAAGACCACCACAGTCATCGTTATTATTTGAGTAGATATATCAAGCCAATATATACAAAGCAAGTTCAACCCTAACATTAGCTAATGACCCAGCTGCTTTGAGGAACCTCAGACTGGAGACTCAAAATCCAAAGCAGGTGGACACACACAACATCCCACTACCTCACAGCAGCCTTGTCTGACAGCTACAACATCCACAGCAGAAAAAAGCTATTAATTCTGTGAGCATCACCGCGTATCGTTTGTGTACGTCGAGCGCGATAACAGCCATCCGTTGACGACACTATGTGACTAGTGGGAACAGCATTCAACCCCCCCCACGTTGTAACTGACACAACCTGGCTCCATGGCAACCCTGCAGGGTGATTGACAGCCACGGCCGGGCAGATTGCGAAGCGTCTCTCAGTCGGTTTTGCGCTCGCCGTTCTTGGCCCAGCCTCGGCTCATGGCCGCCACCACGGCGCTGTACATGTTGAGCCACGCCTGGCGCAGCGGAGCTGTGTACGCCTGGCCCAGACTGCACTGCAGCATGTAGAGTAGAGACTCTCCCACGAGCTGGAATTAAACAGCCCCACATCACACACACACACACACACACACACAGACATACACAAACACAGACATACACACATAGACACATAGACATAGACACACAGACACACACACAGACACACACACACACACACAGGATTGTGTGTTAATTGTGTTTTGTGTAGTATTCATGATTGGGTCTTTATGTGACCTCCGTGTGTGTGTTCAGGGGCCTGGTGGTAGAGGTCTTACAGCGAATGACTGGGTATGAACGCCCACAGCCTGATGTTTCCTCCCCAGGTTGAGTAAGAAATCCTCCAGGGTGTGAAGATCATCCAGATGACTGACTGCTGCATCGATCACCAGCATCACCTGGAAACACACACACACACACATCAATGCTTAACCCTTGTGTTATCTTCGGGTCATTCTGACCCATCAGTCATTGTGACCCACCGTCGTATTGCGACAAATTTACCTCCTACAAAAACAAAGTGAAGCATTTTCTTTTAACTGTCGGGCTGTCTCAGACCCCCCACATTGCAATGGTTAAAAGAAAATAATTTTTATTTGTTTTTGTATTGGGTAAAATTGGGTAAACACAACGATGGTTCGTTATGAACCTTTGGGTCATGTGACCCGAAGGGAGCACAATGCTTAACGCATAAACACACCGAACTCCAGGGTACTTCCTAGAACCACTTCTGTGACTCAGTCCAGCCTGATGTTTGGTGAGTGTCGAGGCTCACCTTAGTGACATGCTCCAGGAACTCAGGGCTGGAGAGACACTCTTTAGCCGAGCCACAGTTGGTGTTGTAGTTGAAGAGGGTGAGGAGCGTGGGATCCAGTTCAAACAATCTGGCACACAGACACACACACACACACACACACAGAGCAACACACACAGAGAAACACACACACAGAAACACGCATACACGCATATACCCACACACACACACAAATGCATTTAGTACCTATACAGTAGATATGCATTTACAGGAGAAAGATGTTACACTTCTAACTGAAAAGACTATTCTAAATCAACAGATATCTCCGGTACAGGGTCTGTTTCAGCAGCAGCTGTTTCAAAGTAAAGACGACTATTGCAGGCTGTCGCCAAGCAACAAGTCAAGCCTCCAGTCCCAGAGTGGAGAGTGTGCGACGTTGCTGCTTGTTGTGTGTTCAAGTCTCTCTCTCTCGGCGCACCTGCACCACGGCACTACAATAATATACTTATAGTGTGCTGCAGCTGTTCACCAGCCAGCAAAACAACGTCTGTGGTCAAGGTTATTCTGATTACAGTAAACTTTGCATGACAACAACACAGAACTATGTGCTGAGTTCTGTCTGCGACGATGCCCACTGACCGATGTGTAGACTAGGAAACATCACTTGTCGTAAACACAAGACCGTGTCAGACCCTTCCCTGAACACAAGAAGAACACTACAAATTCCCTCTCGCACCGCTGCTGAAAGTTCTAGTGTCGTACCTGGAGAACAAGACAACGCCGTGCGGAACTTTGTTCTTTCCCAGACTCTCCCAGCTCCCTCGGATCAGCTCCTTGTCGTTCCCAGTCAGCTTCTCCATGCTGTCTGGGTCAGCGAGCCCTCGAGGTCCGGCACGGGGGGGGGGGGGGATGGCAGCCCCTCACAGCGTCAGATCACAGAGAAGCTACGGCTGTAGACTCTGCTAAGCAAGCCTGTCTTTTTTTTTTGGACTCACCTGTAAACAAAGTAGAAAAGGGATGAGGAGAACAACACAGCTTCAGGTAGCTGTCAGAATTCAGCCCATCCCAGGTTCCACTGGTCCCAGGGAAGAACGCATACCTTATTTGGGAGACTCTTGAATACACACACTTCCTCTGGCGCGGCCAGACTGTGGGGTCTGGGGAGTAAGTGTGTGTGTGTGGGTGCAGGGAGCTGCCTTGCCTGACACCCTGGTGCACTTCCTCTCTTTCTCTGCTCAACGGACATTCAGAGGGAGACAAGTCATCCTCGTTCTTATCTGTCACACTGACTCCTGTCTCTCTCTCTCTCCCTCTCTCTCTCTTCCTCTCCTCCCCCCTCCCTTCCTCTCTGTCTCTCTCCCTCTCTCTCTTTCCCCCTCCCTTCTTCAATGTCTCTCTCCCTCTCTCCTTCCCCTCCCTTCCTCGCTGTCTCTCTCGCCCTCTCTTCTTCCCCCCTCCCTTCCTCACTGTCTCTTTCTCCCTATCTCTTTCCCCCCTCATTCTCGCTGTCTCTCTCTCTCTCCCTATCTCCTCCCCCCTTCACATCCTCGCTGTCTCTCTCTCTCTCCTTATCTCCTTCTCCCCCTCATTCCCGCTGTCTCTCTCTCTCCTTATCTCCTTCTCCCCCTCATTCCCGCTGTCTCTCCTTATCTCCTTCTCCCCCTCCTTCCTGCTGTCTCTCTCTCCCGCTACGCTCCTTTTCCTGGGCTGTGGATGTGTTCGCGCCACTGAAGGAGGAAGCGATCGCTCTCTCTCTCTCCGCTGACGATACGACGAGCCACAGCTCCTCCTGCAGGTGAGCTGAAGGCTGTAAAACCACAAACCACCCCCACAACAAACACAAACACTTCACCCCCCAACACAGTCACTCCACGGAGCGTTAGGTAGAACGTTTGGTGTTCATCAGCTGAGAAGATCAAATAAGAAGATGTCTAATAAGATGCAGTTTTTAGGTGAAGACTTCTTTCGGGGGCCATTGTTTTACACTTTTTATGACTGTACATTACCAGTTGAATAAATCATAACTGAATGTTTGGGAATTGGTATATTGTAGAAAGTGAGGGGTTAGACCTAAGTAAAATGGTTTGAAGTCTATTGTTTATCTGCTAAGAGAGGCCACTCCTTAGACACCCTGATCAGTGGTTTAGTGGCCAAACACACAACATGTAATTACTTTTAATAAGGCACTGTTTTTCCTACACTCCTACTCACAGTCCAATATTACAGTAACATAGTATTTATTTAAATTGGGTGTTTTCTCATATTGTTCATGCTTATACTCAAAACAATGAGTCATAAGAAAATATAACAGTATTCCTTGGCTATGTGTCATAAAACTGAGACAATTAAGTCTAAAGTAAACTAAAGGTTCCAATACTCAAAACTTGCTTTAAATAGAGTTAGACAGAGAATAACTAGATTACATTAAGTCAATTATTGTGATTGTAATTGTGATAAACAACTATGTAATGTCAATACAGTAGACAAACACAAATAATTTATATGAAATATGTGTATTATGAAAATCCTCTCAATAGAGGAAACGTTTTAAATTAACTGAATCTAGTTAAACCAAAAAGATAAATGTTCATCTCAATTTCAAAAACAATTTAAGAACATTTAATACATTTGGTTGTGTATTAACCACTAACACCTGAAATAACTACTGCAGTCTCATACTGCAGTAAACAGTGTACTCTGTGATGACCAGATGATGTCATGGTTGCTACACATCTGCCTCCACATGGTGCACCTGCTAGGGGGAGGGGCAAAAACATGGTTTCTATGACAACCTCCCCAGCAAACCTTGAACCCATGTCATGTGATCTCGGAGCTCTCAGGGGAGGTTCCAGACAGTGCAGGATGACAGGCTGCATCTGTACTCACTCTGGCATCTGATTTCTTGAGGCAGAGAAAAGACCATCACATAGCAGAGGTGAGAGATTAGATTTCAGCGTATCTTTCCTAATCGGAGGCTGATCTGATCTCACCCTCCATACAAGCCTTCACTGTAAACTGAGAATCCCCTCGGTTCTGTGCTGGTGCCCAAGTACAGACCGCAAAAGACTGGTTTCCATGGTGACAGCAGGGTAATGTATGGCTTTGGCATTGTGGCCAACCTGCTTCCGAGTGAGGAGAGAATGTGCACGTCTGTTATAACTGGTTGTGTCAAGTCCAGTGAGTTTAAGTATCCAGTTTAAGATGATTTTCCTCAGATGCGCATTCAGAAGGCTTTCCTCTGGTTGGAAAGAATTCCCTAAAATTCCCGGCAGTAAGAGAAAACTTGAAAAGCAGGCCAGAGTAAAATCTCATTGATGTGGGCCCGGGTTGAGAGCTGAACAGTGACATGGTCTCTATGATGGCAGACGAATGGCTGAGCCTGTTTACTTAACTGGCCCTGTTGCTCTTGAAATAGACAGACTTTAACCAAAGCACCTAAAAGACTTCCATTTAAGATGTTTCCTGTCCTTATAGAACCTGTCCACTGACAACATATTTATTGGATTGCTCAAGCAGAGCTAAATGAAATACAGTTACTTTATGTCATGTGATGGTTTTACTACAGCAACACCAGTCAAAGGCTTTGGGAACTCTCCACCATCATGTTTATCTTGTTAAATCCCCAGAGGCCCAATACTGCACCATCCCTCAACATCACAGCTGCATGTAGAACTAAAATATACATTTGAGAAAGCTGAAAGACATATGGTATCAAGATTTTATTTTCCGGTTAACCAAGTATTCATTTTTCTCTGTCTTCGTCTGTCAACCAAATGATTTATCATTAAAAAAAGAACGTTTTAATGAGTTTGAAAGAATTATGCAGACAAACATTTTAATTTCAACTACTTTCATACATAATCCCCACTGTAAAAACCAAACGTTTTAATCTTTTATTTCAAAATAAACACAAACACTTCTGTAAACCTTCTCACAACGGATGATTTACAAATCATCCGTTTTTGACATTTTCTGAATTCACAGCCAGACTCCGCTGAATGGTTGTGAGAGATAGCTCCGTTCTATTTAATTTTTTAAGTTATTTTTGAAGACAGTATTTTTTTTAATGTGCACATGTAAATGCCACTTGTACCTTTTAGATGCTTTTTTCTTCATTGGTTTTCACGCTCTCTTCCTCTTCGTCTTTAATTTTCTCCCCGTCGCTGACTCCGGCTTCCCTAAATCAGACATGTCTGGTTAAGAAATGTCTGTAATGTAATTACATCAGACTTTTCCTTGGCTTCAGTGTCTGTCTGCTCTTCACCAAAGGCTTCATCACAGAGTCCCAAAGTATTATGTAATATAACATTGTATATATATGACCAAACCACAAGGCATCCTTGACTTTTCAAAGTCAGCGCTATACATAATTTAACTGCAGTGTTTATGCATATATTGTACCCCTGAACCATATGTTTAGGGAAAACTGTTTACTCTTTCTAGCTGTGCCTACCTTGACTGGGTGTCGCTTGCTACACTTTGGTCATCAGCATCCTCTTCCTTGTCAGATTTTAGTGATGTCGCTTCCTCTCTTCCCATTGTCGCAACAAAATGTTCATTTACTCCGGCCTCCTTCAGCTTGTCTCTGTACCGGCGCTCCACGTCCGCCTTGGCGTTTCTCTGGAAAGGTGGACAGTCGATTGAATCAGTGTGATTAAAAAGGTATGATAAGGGAAGGTCAAACGTCGGTCAGCCAGGCAACATTTCATATCAGAGCAAGAAGGTACAGTTTACCTGCGTCACCTGTTCAAACAGGAATGGACACACCATGATTCTTGCCTTCATGTTCCGGAGCTCCTTCTTGTATTCTCTCGCCCTTTGCTGGTCGGCCTCCCTGCATGTGACAGATATAGCCAGTGTCAGTTCTACCTGGATGTTTTGTGAGGTTGGTGACTTGTAAAGGAGCGCTACGTTTGTGTGGTCTTCACTTGTGCTGCTTCAGCTTCTCATGGTACACATCTTTCAGGCTGCTGTGGGGGTCCATGGCCTTGGCCCGCATGCTAACCGTCTTCTTCAGTGCCTGAGACCGCATCTCGTGCCTCCTCATCCATTCTGCGCTCTCCTGCTTCTGGCTGTCAATTTTCTCCATCGACTTTCTGTTGAACCAGGGAGAGAGCAGAACCAGGGAGAGAGCAGAACCAGGGAGAGAGCAGAGATAGCCAACGTTAAGAACGGAAACATCTGCCCCAGGATGAAGATAAGCATGTGTGTATGTTTCTCTCTCATCTGCCCCAGGATGAAGATAAGCATGTGTGTGTTTTTTCTCTCATCTGCCCCAGGATGAAGATAAGCATGTGTGTGTTTCTCTCTCATCTGCCCCAGGATGAAGATAAGCATGTGTGTGTTTCTCTCTCATCTGCCCCAGGATGAAGATAAGCATGTGTATGTTTCTCTCTCACCTAATAGCCAGGCAGCGTTGTCTAGCAGCATCGGTGATGTATGTGGGGAGGGTGTCAGTGGAAAGGGAAGTCACACCGCCGAACGAATGACTTCTCTTTAAACGAACACTGACTATGGGCTCCTGAAGAGAAACATACAGCAGGGCATCAAATACCATTGATAAAAAAGTGACATCATCAACAAGGACTCTTATTCTAGATATTGTGATACTGGATCATCTGTAACGGTATACCTGAGTGTTTTCCTGGCTGGCCTTACTGGGTCGTGTGGGCAGGGTGGATGTCCGCAGGTGGAAAGGCTGGCACCTGGTCACCTCTCTCCTCTCTGCACTCCTCAGTGCCTCTCTCTGGAAGGCCTTGTGCAGCCTGTCAAAATCCGGGACCTGGGAGTTGGTTCTGGGACGGAAGCTTGGCTTCTCATCCAGGAAGGCCAGGATCTCCCTCTTGGTGCGCTGGGAGCTGCGAAGCTGGGTAGTGTTGGAGGCGAGCTGGGTCTGTAGAGGACACAAGGACTTCCTTAGTGTTTCCTGGGCCCTAGCCTGGATACGGACCTTCCTGTTCAGCTCTTCCGCTACGAAACAAACAGAGATAATAAACAAATAGACAAATAGATAATTAAACAAATACAGTCCGAAAGGGATTATTTAAAGGTGTAAACATTTAGGAAAAGTGGAAAGTGGGCAGGATATCTACACACCTTTTAAACGCTCAGAAATGGCAGGATCCATGACTGCTTTGGGTATTGGTTTCCTGATCGAGACAGCCTTGGCTTTCTGGTCCTGTGTGACACCGCTAAACATGTCCACAAGCTTCTCTCTCTTCCTCTCATCTACCTTCATGAAGCTGAAGGGCTTCTGCATGGAAACCAGGAAGTTCCTTCTCTGCTCGAGTCCCTGTTTCCTCACCTGCTCTCTCCCCTCCACAACCTCCTGGTAGAGGGGCAGGAACACGTGACTGGGCACAGGAGCAGCCGTGAACTTCCTCTGACATTCAGCCTCCTCCTCCTCCTCTCTGCTCGGTTTAGTAGTCTCTGCATGCGGTCGGCCGCACTGTGGTCCCACGTGGATGGCTTTAGGACTCCGGTGATCTTGCCGGGGGACTGATGTTGTTGATACGTTGGCTGTGGAGGCAGTGACGCATCTCTCTGTGTGCTTGATGTGCTGGGAGGTTCCTGTGATTGATCCCTTATTAGAGGTCAAGTCAGATCTAGTTGTTCGCGGTCCAGCCCATCTTGCAAGATAAAGCAACAGAATCAAATACCGATACAGTTTATGCCTGTGGTGATTTGCGATTAGGACAAATTATAGACTTATATTTACGGGTGCATAGTTTTTTATGTAACCTACCTGGTCTGGCTGTTGAAAAACGCCTCGAGTTGTCTTTCAGCACTAGATATCCCGTCTGTGTCTGCAGACAGCTTGGAGTTCTGCTGAATCCTCTTCTCCAGAGCTTCTCTCTGCCTCTTCTCTGCCTTCAGCAACTGCTGTGTGTTGGCCTCCTTCAGGGACTGCAGGCGAAGCCGGAGCAGCTCCTCTGATCTCAGGCCGTCATCCAGGAAAGCCTGCAGATCTGCCATGTTTCTCTGCTCTTGCATCCCAGCAGACGTTTGCCCCAGCTATATACCAAACAAACAGCAAACACCTATGGCCAGTAATGAAAATGTATTATAATTAGTTACCGCCTCTGTGTCGCAGTGTGTTGTAATGTTTGTTTTTGTTTTTTTTCTTACCGCCCTAATCTATCAACAGCTTAAGTGAAGCACGACTTTCATCAAATTCAACATCACGCCCTTCTTACAGGTTCTCATTCGAACATAGCCTGTGCGAGGGTTGCCATGGAAACCAAACACCATCTCCACCCAAACATTTCGTGTCTATTTGAGTTAATCGTCAATCCACAGCAGCAAAACATTTTTTATTCCAATGCTAAGTTAAACTATTCCAACATCAATAATGGTGCAAAGTACATAACATCGCATAAGAAGCGACCGTTGCTCCAAGCGAGATGAACGCAATAATAGCTATGGTAGCAAGTGAGCAAACATGTCAGTCTCACCGGCTTGAGTTGAAAACGAGCGACCTCTAAACGATGTCATTGCTAATTGCATACAAAAAAAGTATACAGGGCCATGCAATACGCCGACTTTTGATAACAGCACCAGAGAGCGGACAGAATCAGAAATTAAACTATTGTGCTTTCCTGATTGGCCAATCACTAAAGGAAGGACCCTTTTTCAGGTGCCCACTGTCAAATACGTGATGGTGAAACGAGCTTCATAGTCCTCAATAGCATTTCCGGTTTAACGAATAAGCCTTCAAAGTAAGAGCAGCGCCTGAGCTGAAGTCTATAGATTTTCACAAAATATATAAGTTTTTCATTCTCAAATGTCCGTTATAAAAATGTATTTTCATTATTATTAAAAGTGTGGTATTGTTTGGAGTCATAGTAAAACAATATATAATTTAAAAAACTACTTTTCTTCTCGCAACTTTTTTTATTTTGAAAAACGTTTCCGGAAATTGGATTCCTTATTGAGACTGGTTTCACCCTAGCCGATGTATGACAACAACATGGCTGGATTATAGAACGTAAAAGGACTGCAGCGATAATAGGACATATTCAAGGGGAAACGGCTTTGTCTCATTGAAAAACATTTCGTAATAGGATTTTCTTTAGGGCCTAAACAAACCGTGATTAACTCCGTATGAGATAAAATGCATTGTCTAAGTAAAGCGACATTGGTATTTAATGGAATTGGATGGCGACATGTTTCTTCAAATCATCTGTCAACTGCTAAAACAATTAGTCGGGGGCTTGCGTGCGCCCGAAATGGAAAGGAATCGAGCGAGGTATATGACGTTGTTATATCTGGAGGTGGGATGGTTGGAACCGCTATGGCGTGTTCTTTAGGTGAGTTCATTTGATGCGTTCCCCTATTCCATTGTAAACTCATTCCAATACACCGTAGCCCTACGTTTCTCCAACTGTCTACACTTTCTAAATGTAGCTACCTCATGTCCCTCCTCTACCCTCTCTTATAGGAGGAGCTATCAAAATGACTTATGCAGACTCAACAACATCCACAACTTAAAGTTGCAATTGTGGCCTTACTGCTAATTTACAGTTGTGCATGGCTTAGTTCTGTGTTGTTTAAGTAAGTGAGTTGTAATTAACAGTCATGCATTCACAGTAGGAGGCACTTAATTTAGTTTTCTCATGACACACCAGTGATGCCTAAACGGTACACCTCCTCACCGCATTCTTTATAGACGCTGAACTGTCACACCAAAGTTCTTTCATTTTTTCTTTACTACAGACAAAGTTCTCTCTTAAATATATAACCAGTAGGCCCATGGTTGAAAGCAGCAGTAATCAGTTGGTTGAATTGTTTATTGCTCTTGACAGGCATGGACCCATATCTGGAGGGGAAGAAGATCCTGTTGCTGGAAGCAGGAAATAAGAAAGTGATGGACACGCTTCCTGAGGCGTACAGTACCAGAGTCAGCTCCATCAGCCCTGGTTCTGCCACCCTGCTCAGTGGTACAGTCAGCTTACTATCTCCTCACCTCTCGCTGTCTGTCAACAGTGACAAACTGAACCCCGAAAATCCACCGAAAGGAATCATCTGAATGAACGCTTCACTATAAAATGTTTAACAATGTTAAACAACACAACAGTGTTTTAGACATGCAGCTGGGTAGAGTGTTGTTGTTATTGTTTATTCTGTCCAATTGTGTTTACCGTTAGTATGGAAAGTACATCCCATCCAATTGCAGGTTCTAAATCTTTTATTTTGGTACGCAGCGTCCTGTCTTTCATTAAAGCCTATTTGTGGTGTGACTAACGAGTATAAACGCTTCTCTGGAAATAGGTCATGGATCAGTGTTAATCTAGTCACTCGTACTTAGCTGGGATCATATCTGTCTCATTCACCTTGAGTTATATTGATATCGCTCCCCTCACAGGAAAGAGGTGACATGAAGGGATTCCCCCCCCCCCATTTCAAATACGAAATTCTAAACAACTGAAATTGTAAACTGATAGAGATGATCAATTTATTGAAGCCCGAAAATTGAAAATGAATTATTTTAAAAACTGATAACATATTTGTGCTCTTCCTGACAGGTATTGGAGCCTGGGACAGCATAGTGAACATGAGATGCAAGCCCTATCAGAAGATGCAGGTATGTGCTTTGACTCTGGGACAGAAGACTGTTAGCCTTGAAAAAAAAAGAAGAAGAAAATCCACAAAAAGTTTAGTAAGATATTTCTAGACTGTTAAGCTTACCGCCATGTACTTACTCTCATTCACTCGCCAGAAGAAACGTTGTTTCTTGTGTGCAATTTAGAAACAAGAGAACCTGCCCTACTATTTAGCATACACTCAATCATCTACTCCAGTGAGCATGCTGTACAATGCCATATCCCCAGGGCATGTAATTGTTCACAACGAAAAGGCAAAGCCACTGGTGGTTTAAAACACACATTTTGCTCATTCCTCTGTGCAATTTATACATCCTCAGAGGCCAAGTGAATACCAGGGCACCACAAACCCCAAAGGACAAGAGGCACGTTTAACCCTTGTGCTGCCTTCGGGTCACATGACCCAAAGGTTCATAACGAACCATCGATGTGTTTACCCAATTTTACCCAATACAAAAACAACTTTGCAATGTGGGGGGTCTGAGACAGCCCAACGGTTAAAAGAAAATACTTAATTTTGTTTTTGTATGAGGTAAATTTGTCGCAATACGACGGTGGGTCACAGTGATTGATGGGTCAGAATGACCCGAAGATAACACAAGGGTTAAAAAGGAGGTCCAAATCCTCTCAGCTTGCTGCAACGTTTGGGCTTTGCTCCTGCCTCAGCGGCAAAGCGTTTATTATTTAAGAGCACGTTCAAAATGAGGAGTAAATCCTGATGACGTTTTCGAATTGGGAGCCCATCCGTCGTGTCCACCAATGATAAAGATTCATGTGAAAAAGCAGAGGCAACAGGAGGAGAGAGTGGTTGTCTGCTGCAGTTTGACCCATCGCACAGCCCTGGGAGCAGGCTGGGTTTTTAGCACAGCCCTGGTAGCAGGCTGGGTCTCTCCTCTCAGATGTGGTCAGTTGGAACCAAATTCTCCACCGCAGGGTTTAACCTCCAGCCAAAGATGTCATCATTAAATGGCGTCGGTGATTATGGTGATATACCTCTCCCACAATACCTTCCCTGGTCTTGCTGCTGCCACCTCCCTGACTTGTTTGTTAGCTGCGTATCTCAGGGGTAGTGAAGGAATGCATTGAGGTCAACCGAAATAATATCCCTTTCACTCAGGAAACTCTCGCCCCTTCATTATGTCCTTGTAGAGTTGCTTGAGGGGTTTGAAATTCTACGTAAAAATGGCGATTTTAGCGACGGGGAAAGGTTTCCCTCTGAGTCATTAGCCGGACGTTCTCCACTGGTCTTTCCCCGCTTCTTGATTGTGAGATGGAAAACTAAACACTTGTTAAAGGTCCTCGTTTAGGAACGGGGCATTTTTAACTTGCAAGAACAATAAGTACATAGCAACACATAGCAAAAGATACGAAAAAGCTCGTTTTGGGTTTGGTTTCATTAAATCTCTCAAGCCAACCACTCATCACCAGTTGCAAACCCACCACCATTAGTGGTTTTCAGTCAGGCATAACCCACCACTTAAGGGTACGATGGCCAACATTGTAGTGAAGTAATTACGTTACTATTGAATGAGAATAATCTGTCAGTCCTAACTGACAATCTCAGTCTCTCATGACAATTTGTTGGTCAACTATGTCATTTTTAGGATACATGATAAAATGTTTTTTTTTTCAGTAACGTTCACTAAATGTACTTTTATTATTGGCCCTTCCGAGAAAACACGGTTGTAAATCTACTGAATATAGTTCAAAACATTCATAAATCCACATCTCAAGTGACAGTTCATCCTTTGCCTCAGTAAGCTCTCTAAGTCAACCGTGGAACCAGAGGGGTGTTGGTGACCTTCAGAGATCCCAGCCTGTAGGCTGTCGGAGGCCTTGCCAAGCTCAGACTCCAACTCTACAACTTTGATGTGTTTAGTTCAATGAGGCCGTGCTTCTTTGGCATGTTATATATAGAGCAGGGGGGGGTGCGTTTAAGGACAGAGTTGTAGACCGCTGGGATAATTACTCTCTCATTTAGGTTTGGGATGCCTGCTCAGATGCCCTGATTACTTTCGATAAGGAGAACCTGCAGGATGAGATGGCATACATTGTGGAGAACGACATCATTGTGGCCGCACTGACTAAACAGCTGGAGAGTCTCCAGGGTAAGAAAACCTCTGAATCTCCCTGTGTACCAGAAATGGATGTGAATGTCCCTAGAACACTTCCTGATTTCATTGACATCCTTTTAATGGCCGCTGGCAACTAATGCCACCGCATTTGTTCCATCCTGTCCCTCAGTTCTCTGTTTACTCCGTAGTTTTCCCAGTGTCTGTTTTTAAAAACCAGCACAGCTCTTGGACTGTCCATGTTTTTCCTGCTATTTCAATCAAGCGCCACATTTCCTCGGGCTTCCAGAGACCAGCGGCCTTGTCAGGACACGTGCAGTGGACCGATGACCTATTTAAAACAGACTAGTGCTCCTGCCACTACTGGCTCTTAAGTGCTGACCGTGTATAATGCTGTAATTGTTGTTGAAATTAGACAGTTTTGTGAGGTTTCACAAAGAAAACCTTAGCTCCGCCATGTGTCAGACTGTAAAAGAACATATTTATAAACCAGGCTATTCAACATTTTACACTTGCGGTGGCTGCACGTCTTTTTGCCTCATGCGTCGCGTTTGTCCTCTGCTTGATGTGTTCTGCATTTGGGCTCCGCGTTTCGAGGGAATACATGAAAAGCATGCAACCGTCCAGATGGTTTTGCCGTAACTCTGCTCTTCAATCACTGCGAAGCCAATATTTGTCGCTCGTGTTCAGAACACCAGTAGTCAATCTGCGGGCGGGAAAGACTCTCAAGTCAGCGACAGCGAGCATCATTTCGGATCCTTTCAAGGTCGAGATGACTGGCCACCGATATTCGCAGTAAAGTGGGAGTGTCAGCACGCGGGCAGCGAGTGCAGAGCGTGGCCTGGTCTGCTTGTAGATAAACACTATTAGTCAGAGCTGTGCGGCGAGCCGAGACCATTAAGAAGATTGTCGATGTGAACTTCAGCTGCTGGTCTCTGCCAGGGAGGAAAACCAGCAGTGTTTTACGAGGTGGTTTGTAGATCTTCCACGACCAGAATCACAGCCAAACCTCTCTTTTTTTCCCTTTTTTTTTGCGAGAGAACAAGCAGCAAAGCATTGATTAGAGTGGCCAATTACCATGGAAAAGACCAGAGATGGGAAGTAACAAAGTATTTTTTGGTACTGTACAAATACTTTGTTACTGTCGATTTTTCTGGTATCCAGTACTTCACTATTTTTCTGACAACCTTTTAATAAAACACTAAAACAGGTAGTAGTAATGACTACTTTTTACTTAGTGTATGTCAGGGCCTGTAATTCTTTGTGAGTCTTTTTAAACATGAGTATCTGTACTTCTACTTGAGTGAAGGATGTGTGTTCGTTTGCCATCTCTGGAAAAGACATGGCTACCAGTTTTCTCATGACCTTCTTGTCTCGTGTCCCTGATAGATAACGTGAAGGTCCACTACAGAACCAAGGTGGTGAAGTACTCCTGGCCCAGATCCCACCAGGTGGAAGACTCCATCCCTTGGGTCCAGGTCACCCTGGCCAATGGGGAGACACTACAGACAAAACTACTGGTCAGTCAAACACACTTAATCCTGCACAGCCGCCCAGATGGGCGGAGGGGTCAGTATCTGTGTTGGTCGTTCTGATTCCGGTTGCTCTGGTTACGGGGTGTTGTCTAGGTGGGGGCAGATGGACCCAACTCCATGGTCAGGCGGGAGTGTGGGATTCCCACAGTCAAGTGGAACTACGACCAGTCGGCTGTGGTGGCCGTACTGCACCTGTCAGAGGTACTACCTCTGTCAACACACCATACTGCACCTGTCAATGCACCTTACTACACTACACAGTACCTGTCAAGCCACCTGCACCCCTAACCTCCACAGCACACTGACCTCCGCTGCCCTGAAGAGCGTCTCCCAGATGTCCAGTGAAGAAGTATTCTCTCTCTCTCTAAGTGATATTCAATATCTGTATTTTCTCTTGTCTTTTTCAGCCCACAGAGAATATTGTTGCTTGGCAAAGGTTCCTACCGACAGGTCCCATTGCAATGCTACCGGTGAGCTTTGCACTGTTTGAACCATGTAGCGGTTTGTCCGGGTTTAACCCAGTCATTTTCACCTTAATGATTAGTAATAATGTGCAGTACTGACTCATGTGTGTGTTCCCGGCCGCAGCTGTCGGACACGGCAAGCTCTCTGGTTTGGTCTACGAGTCACCGCCTTGCGGAGGAGCTGCTGGGGCTGGACGAGGAGAGCTTCGTAGACGCCATCAACTCCGCCTTCGTAAGCACGCCGTCTGCCCTGACATCAGCTCCCCAAATCACATCAATAAAACCAAAAAACAAGTCGTTTTCCTCCATTTTAAGAATCCCAGACAACTAGACGAGGTCATTGCTATAAAGGGATCAGCACCATTTAAGACGTTTGTATCTGTATTACACGAACAGCTGGATGTGACGTTCATTATTAGAGTCACTGCACTTGGCACTGATGGCTTCTGTTGGTTAAACACAATAGCAGTGCCCAGCGTACACCTTGCTCTCTCCCTTGAGAGAAAAGCCATTTTCCCAAGCTGGCTATTTTTACTGGGGCAGCAATGGGGTCACCACGCCTGAGTCATGCTTGGTCACAGGCCTGGTTTGCTAATTAAACCAGTGGTCTGTCAGTGTTGGCCATTACTGCATGGAATGTTTTTCAAACAAAGCAACTTAAACTGGACGGCCTGGCCAGCGTCTTCTTTTAATTAGCCAGACTTCTGCAGCGCTGCCAAACCACGGAGGCAAAGAACCCTCACTATGCCCTTTAGCTCAAGTTTCGCTCATGCTAGCAAAACTAGCTAGCTCTCCGCTAGTTCGACTTCTCCTCCAACTCCCCTTCACTTTCTCTCCCTCTCTTTATCTTGATCAGGGGTGTTGCTAGACCCTTTTTAAATCTGCTGTGCCCCAGTAAAATCTAATTTCCCCTTTGGTAATTTCTTCCAAATACAAATACTAACCCCTATGGTTATTTCTTCCAAAACAAGCATGCTAACCCCTTTGGTAATTTCTTCCAAAACACACATACTAACCCCTTTGCTAATTTCACCTTTGGTAATTTCATCCCAAACACACATACTAACCCCTTTGGTAATTTTATCCCAAACACACATACTAACCCCTTTGCAAATTTCCCTTTGGTAATTTCATCAAAAACACACATACTAACACCTTTGCTAATTTCATCAAAAACACACATACTAACCCCTTTGCTAATTTCATCAAAAACACACATACTAACCCCTTTGCTAATTTCATCAAAAACACACATACTAACCCCTTTGTTAATTTCATCCAAAACAAGCATGCTAACCCCTTTGCTAATTTCATCCCAAACACACATACTAACCCCTTTGCAAATTTCCCTTTGGTAATTTCATCCAAAACACACATACTAACCCCTTTGCTAATTTCTTCCAAAACAAGCATGCTAACCCCTTTGCTAATTTCATCCCAAACACACATACTAACCCCTTTGCAAATTTCCCTTTTGTAATTTGTTCCAAAACACACATACTAACCCCTTTGGTAATTTTCCCTTTGTTAATTTAATCCAAAACACACATGCTAACCCAGGGGCCTTGCTAGACCCTTTTTACTGGGGCACAGCAGATTTATACTGGGGCACAGCAGATTTATACTGGGGCACAGCAGATTTATACTGGGGCACGTGCCCCAGTATAAATCTGCTGTGCCCCAGTAAAAATCTTAAATTTGAGTTTTAACAATTTACTTTATTAGTCAGTGCATTAATTTAGATTGATAATCCCAGAAAAACAGAAATGCAATATCCCAATCAATGCTTGTCAAATCTAAGCAGTTGAACCAAAAACACAAACTGATGCATGCCCGCAGAATTCCATGTCCGCACACTCTGTGCTTGCTATAAAAGCCACTGCAGCGCGCACACAGAAGTCCAGGTGTTGGCCAGTCAGAATTGAGGTGGGCTAAGAAAACATGCAGAAACTAAAGACATTTCTAAATAATAGGCCTACCGATCATTTTATTTAGACTCAAACATAATAACAATATTACAAAAAGCTCAAAAAACTGTAATTTCGCTCAAATTAATGCAAAAGAATTGGCATGCGGTCACATTAACTATTGATGTCCTGGCAAACCTGATATCAAACCTATGTCCCTCAGCTGTTGTATAGTGGGTTAAGCAAGGGGAGTTTCTATAGGGCATTGTGTGCAGCAAGCTTGGAAGAAACAAAAAGGGATTTGAGTAGGTGCCTGTGCCCTAGTAGAGCTTTATCTCTAACAGCACCACTGATCTTGTTGTTTCGTTTTCTCTTCCTCCTCTGTCTCCCTCCTTCCTGTGACGGCTGCCCTCTGACAGTGGAGTAATGAGAACCAGTCGGAGCTGGTTGAGACGGCTGGCTCGCTGTTTCGCAGCGCCCTGACGATGCTCATGCCCTCGGCGGGCTCAGCGCGTCAGCTGCCCCCCAGCGTGGCCGGGATCGGGCCAAAGAGCCGGGTGATGTTCCCGCTCGGCATGGGCCATGCGGCAGAGTACATCCGACACAGGGTGGCCCTCATCGGGTAACGTGTTCACTTCATTCAGCAGTCGTCGTTTTTTTTTTTTTTTTTTTACACAAAGTCTACATACGATAAGATTAGTAAATGTTTCACTGCAATTCGGTAAAATCAACCATATAAACTACTCACTGTTAAAGTAATTTATGCAAAGCACATTTTCCGGTCAGAGTTGACTGTTATTGGTCTGAATATCTATTTGAAGTTACTTGAAATATTTGTTTTGATCCTAATTCCTGTGGAGTAAAGATGGCCAACTGTTTTGACATGGCCTGGGGTCTCTGTTTGTCTTTGTAGCGACGCAGCCCACCGTGTACACCCGCTGGCCGGCCAGGGAGCCAATCTGGGCTTCGGGGATGTGGCCTGTCTCACACAGGTTCTGAGCCAGGCAGCCTTTAACGGGAAGGATCTGGGTCAGTCAGACCCCCATACAAACACTAACGTAACAGCAGTAGCCAGTGGTTTCTCTTAAGCTTTTTTCCATCACCCCGGCTGGCTTGGACGCTCACTGTTGATCTTGATTATAAAAAGAAAACGTTTTTTCCTCCTCTAAACGTTTATTTGATGTTTTTTCTGTAAATTCTGCCAAGAACTGTATGTGCATTGCTTGCTTTCATAAAAATGGAAATCCTGTTATGTGAATCTTTATGATTATTTTTTTTTTCTTGTTGAGGGGTCTTTTTGAAGTCAAAATAGCTCCTCGTGTTTTTAATGAATGCAGAAAACACATGAGGAATGCGCACAAGCCTTGAGCGATGAATGCTTTGCTGGCCTTTAATCCCAGCTTCTCCTCCTTGGCAGGAGCCATGCAGCACTTGCTGGAGTACGAGACTGAACGGCAGCGACACAACCTGCCCATGATGGCTGCCATCGATCTCATGAAACGCCTGTACTCCACCAACGCGGCCCCCGCCGTGCTGTTACGCACGTTTGGTCTGCAGGCCACCAACATGCTGCCGCCTATCAAAGTAAGCTCCCTCGGCTCCTCAGAACACCTGTTTGTAAGGCGCAGCCTCCTTACATATAGTCATTTAGCAGAGCGCTCTTATCCAGAGCGACTTACAGTAAGTACAGGGACATTCCCCCCCGAGGCAAGTAGGGTGAAGTGCCTTGCCCAAGGACACAACGTCATTTTTCACGGCCGGCAACCTTCTGATTACTAGCCCGATTCCCTAACCGCTCAGCCACCTGACTCCCTCCTGAACCACAGGGCATCCCACCTCCCTCCCGGGGATACCTGCTGGAGCAGGAACCATCTCCATCTGGAGCAACCTGTCTGAGCCAGGCCCCGCCTCACCGGCTGACTCCACCACGCCCTCTCCTGTGATTACATGGCCTTTCCCTTCAACTGGGCCTGTAATTTCCATGGTCCTGAACCTTCTTCTGTGCCAGCTAAATTTAGCCCCCAAATGTAGTGTTACGGAGAATGTGTGGGTGGAGTACAGCACTGACTCCAGGCTGTGTTCGACAGCGTCGGTTTGTGTTTTCACACCCCCTTTTTATTACAGACTGCTCATGTGAAATGGCATTATTCCCTACAAAGTGATTCAGACCGAAGCTATCCTAACCAGTTGAAATAGGCATTTCTCTCTGCAGGCCTCCAGGTTTGGCCTGATGTTCTTTCCATATTAGACGTGGTTCTCTTGTTTTAAAGGTCTTGTATACTGTTTTGTAGTGCCACTCACAAAGACGGGTAAGACGTGTTCATCATGCTGTAATCACACTCCGCTTTGTAACATGGACGGATGGATGAGACATGGCTATTCTTATTGAAGCGTTAATGAGCCCCTGATGATTAATGTTGTTTTGTCTTCATAACAGGAGCAGATCATGGCATTTGCAAGCAAGTGAGACACCGGGCATGCAGTGGCTGTTTGATGCGAATCCAATGACGATATGCCAATGTGACTTGTGAACTGAATGTAAAAGTGTAAATTAATAAAGTTATATTTTAAACTGTTATACCACTACCGATCCCATTCTTTTCTGTCACAACCTCTATTTAACCAGGAGAGGGCTATTGTGCTTAATCATCATGTCCAAGGGTGACCTGGCCAACACAGGCAGCAGCATGAAATAAAAACAGACAGAAATCACTAAAGGAGACTAAAACAGTGTTCCCGCGGGATCTTAAAAAGTCTAAAATTCTGAACTTTAAATTTAAGGCCTTAAAACGGCCAGATTTTCATCCGAGGTCTTAAATTTCATTTACTCAGGTTTAAAAAAGGTTTTGCCCTCGTTCATTTTCTAGAAACGCTGGCTGCAGAAAGTCATTACAAAGTTGCAAAAAAGTATTGAGTCGTAGTCTACAAAGCGGGGCTCTAGAGTCGGGGGTTCGAATTATGGGGGCACTTGGGGGGGGGGGGGGGGGGGGTTTGACCCCCCTAATTAAGACTTACCGTCTATTAGGGGTGGGAATATTTTGGTACCTCACGATTCAGTTCTTGGGGTCACGATTCAATTTTTATCAAATTGCGATTCAATATATGCTAACATAACATTTTTTTTAATTGTCAATCGATGTGAATCGCTAGAAGACTGAATCGTGATTCATATGTGAATCGATTTTTGTCCATTTGCTATATTGGGCTGTGTGGGCTTCCTACAGTCATTGTAAAGCCACAAGAAAGTCCTGAAAATCCATTGATCGAAAGGATACTTCTCAGTTTTGAAATGACAAGGTTCTGAAAAAGGGACAATGCAACCAAAGTGACACTTTTAGTCTTTTATTCAAACCAACATGTATAATGTATACATGCACTTAATTCACTTACACAAGATTCTCATAACATACTGCCATTTACATTTGTCATTCATAAACCAGAATACCTCATAAGCTTTTTGTTAGCATGTGTCGCAGCAGCATACAATTATAAGCAGCCAGTTAAAGCATGTACTGCCTGGTAAGTACTTCAGTAATACAAGTTTACATCGTGTTATATACAGCAGCAGGTATTAAACATGGTGTATTGTAAAAGCGGCTAATGTAAAAGTTGACATGTACAAGTCATCATGTACCATCAGATATTTAAATATTTATACAAAAATAGTTTACAAAAAGTAATGAATTGACAGTTTCGAGCATTTTTCTGTCTCGCACCAAGAGCCATATCCCACAAAAAAAGTATGTTAACTGAAATGCGTCTGAATCTGCTCCGAACTGTTTATTATCGGTCGTTGTGGAATCCTTTGGCTGTCTTCTTTGACAAACAGTGAAAACTGCCCTGTTACAGGCTAGGTTATCATCTTGACATTGAGTCTTAGAATAGGGACAAACTTGCTTGAAACAATCTTAACGTTTTCTGCTCCACCGACAATACAAGAGTTTCCCCACGGAAACCCCAGTCACACCTCATCTTCAAGAGGCCGAACTGCACTACTCAAAGCCACATTCCTGCTAAGCCTGGGCTCTTAAACACAAGCAGAACCTCACATTCATACAACAGTTTCCACATATCAAATGCTAAATGAACTGGGAGAAAACAGGAGAGATGGTCTTCTCTGTGCTTTCCCCTCGGTAAATAAACTCATCCTTTAGGACATTGAATATGTACAACCTGGTAGACCACATCAAAGCAACAAACAAACTCATTGCTACAGTATCTGCAATTAAAGTGTTATGTGCAAAGTATGAGGGGAAAGTATTTTGAAATTGGAAAATTTCGTACTTTCTCGTTCATTGAATCTGTTCTGTGGACTGCGAGTCTTCTCGCCTGCTGTACAGTATGATGGGGTGTTTAAATAAACAGCGAATAATGAATGAATAATATTTCCAGTTCACTCAAACTGAATGCTGCGTTCCTGCAACCCCTCTTGTTGAATATTTCACTGTACCGCACAGTGCACACCAGGACCACAGTAAGCACCTCTACAAGTTGCGTTGCATCTAACTGCTGTAAAGCAGCCGAACAAGACAGCACTTCAGTCACCTCCGAGGGAGCCAAAATGTAAACACTTTGCTTTACAAAAATAAAGTCAACTCACTAATTATGGGTTAAACATACAGTAGAATAAGCTGACCTTCCTTATAAAAATATAGTGATTTCTCTGTCAACAAGTGTTGGAGTCTTCGCAAGGGGCTGAGGAGAGGAGCAGGAAGGTGGAGGCAGGACAGGAGGGGGCTCAGAGGGAGGGGCTAGTTAGGGGGGAGAGGAGGGCGAGAGGAGGGCGAGAGGAGGGCGAGAGGAGGGCGAGAGGAGGGCGAGAGGAGGGCGAGAGGAGGGCGAGAGGAGGGCGAGAGGAGGGCGAGAGGAGGGCGAGAGGAGGGCGAGAGGAGGGCGAGAGGAGGGGAGAGAGCCCGCCCCCCACAGTGACAGGCTGTCGTCTGGGTGCCTGCAGGAGCAGGTGTGTGGCTGGTCTTAGTGGATGTTGAGGTTGTGAAAGTGGTCGAAGGTGGCCCCCAGAGCCCAGCTGGTCTCCACGTTATTCACCTTCTTGGTGAGCTGTGACCAGATCAGGGAGAGGCATCGCGTCATACCAAGGACCAACACTGACATTCAGCTTCAGAAAAATACATATTTCTATCATATTTATTAATAATGTAATAATGTAGTGACTTGTTGCTAACTTAGCCTGGCCTGTCCCCCCCTGTGTCCCCTGTGACCACTGGCTTACCTGCAGCACAGTGTTGTCCTTGAAGCCAAAGCCCTCCTTCAACAGGCAGGTGATATATGTCATGTCCATGCAGAGGAAAGGGCTGATAGGCCGGTACTTGGTCATCTTGTTGCACACTGAAAGCACAACAAGTCTGGGGCGTGAGACACGAGGGCACCACGGCAACGCAACTTCACACCCCGCTGACATAGCAGGGGAGTGGGTGAAGCCAGATGCCTCGCACCATCACACTGTGTCATGTGACACGTGTGGTCAAACACATTTCTTTAGCCAGCATGCTACACGAATAAAAGAAGATGTTTTTGTGTTTTGGGATTTCTTTTTTTTTTTTTTTTTGGCTTTGCCTAGTAAGCCAAAGTGTGAGAAGGAGTCAAAGTGAGGAGGGCTGATGTTGAGGCTGGAGGTGGGAGGCAGGGCAGGGCAGGTTGGGTTAGTGTGTGGGTGCCTGGGTGGTGTGTGGCTGTCAGGTGCCCTCCTTTCTCTGTCAGACTGGTTCCTCTGGACCATGTGACAGTGTCCTCACAGCGCAAACAGACTTGCATAACACACCACCTCGTTCCTGCAAGCTATCAATCTGGAGCTGCCTTTGTAGTGCGACTCACAATCCGCCCGAAGAGCAGAGATGAATGTTGCAGTTGTGTGCCAAGGTGCTTTTCACCTCAGCCCAGATTAGAGTAATACATTATGTAAATGTCAGTAAATATATTGTATATATCGCAGGTGTATTACAGTAAAGAGGCTGGGTAAAGCCAACATGCCAGCTACAGCACATGCAGTGCCAAGACTTTTGGGCACCAACAAGGTGTGCTGTTTGTGTGAGTTAGGACAGCATGTGTTTTGCAGGAAGACTGTGGTTAGGGGAATAATTTTGTTAAACCTGTGCCATTAAGAAACGCAAATAAGCACCCATGTTTTTTTCCGTTCACGCAATGCGCTGCACATTAGTAAAGACAGAAAACGCGGGCCTCTCACCTTCCTTGGCTCTCTTCTTGAAGTCCCTGACCTCGACCACACCCCCTCGATTGCCGTCTGTAAAACACGTTATTTAGAAAACGTTTCCACACAGCAACAGTTTACATCAGCTCTGACTGCAGGACCCCCAGGAACAGGGTCCGACTTGCTGTGTGTGAACTCACCGATGAGGCCAGACTCCACAGCCCTGTCGTAGTAGTAGGAGAACGCGTAGAAGATACTGCTGCCCTTCACCTCTAAGGGCTGGTGGAAGTTGCCTTTGATCACCCTCATCACTTCATAGTAGCACAGCTTGTAACCTGCGTAGCCTGCACACAGAACAACACACAGGGATGTCAACCGTTAGCGGATTGAAGCGGCTTCCGTAAACCACAGAGATCAATGCACGAGTGTTGTGGACACAGGCCTCTTATAGCTGCAGGGTGGAATGCCCCGAGGAGAACAGGAGATTGGGGTCAGACTGGGGCTGAAGACCAGAGCTCCAGAGAAACACCAAAACGCTTCTTTTTACAGCACCCTGGGGTGGTTCTGCTTGGTTCACTCAGAGAAACCATGTGCTGACAAGAGCAGCATTTAGCTCTGCCCTGTTGGGCTGGCTATTTTTACCACATAATTGTGAGCGGTCAAGATCAAGCCACTCGTTACACAGAAAAATAACAGCTCTGGGACAAACCAGTATCTTTTGGCTACATGACTGTGGTTTGGGAGTGTTGCATTATTTGTGGAGTTAACTGACAGTTTTGCTTTCATTTAAATACATGTGGCGCTGCATTATTATTGTTCAAAAGCCCAAATTCAGAGAAAGAATGACGGAACGTGCATTGGGCGTCACAGTCCTCGTGGCTTTTGGAAATGTTCTCAAACTCCAAGTGAACTGCAACAGTCAGGGTGCTTCTGAGAATGAATGGAGAGGTTGCTAGGGGCGATCACTTGAACCCTAGAAGGAGCTCTTACCGTCTGGGATCCCACTGACATGGTACGTAGTGCCCCCGAAAGTCACGTCCTCTCTGAACTTTTTGGGAAGGCAGGAACTTGTGAAAATCTTCCAGTCTAGACCTGAGAGAGTACAAAAAAAAGATCCATTAAACATTTTTGCAACACTGAGGATTTTGAGCAGTGAGTTTACTGTGAATCTTAAAGCAACTAGCCAGTCCCAAATGTACAAGAGTGTATCACCCACCATCTGATCCCAGAGCACCAAGAGTTGATAGTCTAGCGGCATAGAGTCCGTTTCCAAGGTAACTAAGAAAAGAAAAGAATAAACAGAATAAATGACAACATCACATGAACTTGACGCAAGGTATACAGAGGAGTGATTACTACAGTGTGAATAATTTGCAGTGTCGTGAATCATTTTCCATCGTTTTTTCGAGAAATAAAGTGTGATGAGTCCCAAACCTGTGGGTGTAGAGCTGGTAGGTGCTGTTGAACATGTTAATGTTGGCAATGTAACTGGATGGAGCAGAGACTACTGTTTTCTGTTGGGCAAGATACAGAAGTCAGGTGTTAGTCGAGTGATTACTGACTAACCTATCACTCACTACCTTTGCTGCAAAAAACATAAAAACACTCATGTTGGGGCCCCCCAGTGGTGTGGTTCACCAGATAAGTGTGTGTGTCATGTAGCCTAAGGCATAATTGCAGCGGTTCGAATCCTCCCCAGGCCCTTAGCTGCATGTCATCCCCGCTCTCTCTCTCCCATTTCCTGTGACTCTGCGCTGTCACTATCACGAATGATAAAGGAGGCAACACCCTCCAAAATATATCTTAAAACTAGAACACTGTGGTGTACTTTTAGCTGTGTCATGTGTACCTTGGATTTGGGGAGGAACGTGATCTGCGTGGACCCCCCTCCCAGGTCCAGGATGCCCACAGTTTTCCTGCTCTTGGCATACAGGTGTCCTAAACCAGACAGGTGGAAACACACACGCACACCACTCAGAACAGCTTCAGTAAACACATTCATCGTCACTATCGCAGATGTAAAACACACACTATACATAAACTAGACTCAGGATTTCTACATTTTCCACCCAATGGGAGACGAGGACTTCCTGCAGGAGAGCTGAACTCATCTGTGCCAACCAAAAGGAAAATACCTTTTTTTTTTTTTTTTTCCTTTTTTTTTTTTTATCATCTATGTATATATTTTTTTATCACCTCCATTTGTGCTAACACAGTGTAGGATGGGAGGGAGTATTGCGTCACACTGTGACCAGATGGTAGGCAGTGACTCAGTGTGACACAGTCAGACAGTACACTGGACTCCTTCACTGCAGGGCTTGTGTGTAAAGTGGCAACCTCTCAACCATTAACACCACCGTTACAGAAAATGAGCCATAACTTACCTGTCAGGAAGTTAACAGTCACCCAGGCCAGCACTCCTACAGGAGAGAGACAGACACATGAGAGAGACAGTCTGGGTAACACTTTGACAAAAAATCACAAAGCAGTTGTAGAAGGTAGATCAGGGGTCAGATGGCTGAGCGGTTAGGGAATCGGGCTATTAATCAGAAGGTTGCCGGTTCGATTCCAGGCCGTGAAAAATGTTAGTTACTGTAAGTCGCTCTGGATAAGAGCGTCTGCTAAATGACTAAATGTAAAATGTAGATGGACTCTGGATGGCCCCGATCCATTCTGTTTCTACTGTAAGCAGCAAGTCATTGTCTGCTTTTCATTAATGGTCCCAATGTGAGCCACATCTGACACGCGGGATCCCAACCCAGGTATTAACTATGTCTCAGATCTATTTTATGGATCTCATAAACATAATGAACAGCACATCTGACGAAACACAAGCTGGTTGAGGGTGTAGTAATGAGCGATGTGGAGGATAACTTAATATTGGGCGTGGGACGCAAATCCAGACACGGTTATTTAATTGTCTCACTGAGGTAGTACCAGACCCCTTGTTAAAAAAAAATAGACATTGTTTGTAGATTCAGTTTCTCTCTAACCCACTCAGAACACCTGCTCAACCCCAGACAATCCTTCTGCCCTCAGCTAATCAGAGCAATGCCCTCAGCAGAAAACCACAGACAGATGTTTGTAACCCACTGGAAGCGCTGTCTGGTGAACACTTACCTTCATTGGCTCCATTCATTATGGACACGCTGTTGTTTGGTACGAAGAATGGAGAAGAGTCAAAGACATCTCGAACCTGAGAAAACAGTTCACAGATGCAGTTCACCACCTGTTTAATACATCCTAACCATGAGCGTAGTAGCAGAGCAAGCTCAGTGGTTCTTGGGTATCCCTCATTCTACCCATGCCCAGTAATGGAGATGGATCTGTCTGGCAGTGGCGGAACACTGAACCACAATGGTCGGCGTGGCAACGCCACACATTGAATAATTCACATGACATATTTCCGCCTTTCCAGACAACCTCAGAACAGCTGTTTTTTGTGCTTTTTTTTTTACCCAGAGATCAAGATTGTAGACTTTCCCTCCTTTTTTATATATATATATATATATTTACATGTATTCATTTAGCAGACACTTTTATCCAAAGTGACTTCCAAGAGAGAGCTTTACAAAGTGCATAGGTCACTGATAATAACAACAAGATAGCCCCAAAAACATTGCGGGTAGCCAAAACATGAAGCACATATTGTGAACAACCAAAATACGTGCCAAAGTAAATAATTATATATATTATATAATATATACATTTTTTTCTTTCCCAAGGACACTCGTAAGCACTTAGCCGTTGCTCGTCCCCGGCCGTGGCGGGGGGGGGCAGCGAGTTCCGCCTGACAGCCTGACGGGAGCGGGGATCGGGGACAAAACGTGCCTCACCTCATCCAGCAGCGCGTTGGCCTTCTCCACGGGCAGGAGGCGGAGCCCGGCCGTGGCCTTCAGAACCACAGGAGTCTGTTTCCACTCCTCCTCTGGCACCGTCTTCTTGGCGATCTTCAGCAGCTGTCTGATGGTGTCGCCACCCTGAATGGAAGAACCGGGGATTTTAACCAACACCGTCCAATAACTGTGCGACCCTCCAGACTACAGACGACGCAGAATGGGCTATTTGGAAAGTTGAAAGCTGAACGGAACCGCATTCGTGTATTAAATCGATGGACGTTTTATCATCCACATGTGTTTTCCACATCTTTTGGTTTTTAACTTGAGAACTTCAGAACATAGGAAACGCTCACATCAGCAGTGGCAGTAGTGGCATCAGCAAAAGCCGTTCGTGTAATTACATGGTTTAACGTACATATATTATGAAAATTACTGTGTTTTACAGACTGTGGATAATGTTGGACAAACCCCCTAATTGTTAGCCTTAATCATGAATAATGAGATAATAACAGACACACATACCTCCTCGGGCTTGTCTTTGTAAGCAGACAGACCTGGCTTCACTGCATGATACATTTCACTGTCAAGAACAGGCAACTCAACTGAAAGGAAAGAGTGAGTGTTAAAGACATCTTGCAATAGAAACAGCAATCAGTGTACAATTTAACGCTAAGCTATGTCTGCTCTACTTTGCCAAAAATGTCTCCCTCAGCAATAGATCAGCAGAGTTTTACAACGGCTGGCAAACAGAAAAACACCACAGTGCTGCATGCTATTTGAACTCTGCGTTAGAGAGTTCATATGAGTCACACGGATGATGAAAGGTTTTGCTCAGCTACTTTTGGATCCCGTCTTGCCAAAAGCTTTTCCCCCACCCTGACGATACATGTTTGTTTTTACACCACAGGGCGAATGACCCAACAGCAGACAGACACTGTAGGAGGCAGCAGTGTGGCTGCACTGCCTCCTCAGACTGGAGCTAAGGGACTGCAGGACACAGGCAGGCAGGGAGAGCATGACAGAGGGAAATGAGAGGACTGAGTTGGGGTTAGAGAGAGGGGGGGGGGGGGGGGGTGAAAGAGAGAGAGACCACTCACCTAGATCCTTCTGGATAAACTTGAAGGAGAGGATGCAGACAGAGAACAATTTGAGGTCAGGGAAGGGTTAGAGAGAGGGGGGAGATGCAAGAAAGAAAGTGAGAGAGAGACAGAGAGAGACAGTGACCGCTCACCTGGATCCTTCTGGATAAACTTGTAGATGTGTATCCTGGTGCCGGTGCTACCGGCATCAAACATGATCCCATAGAAGACCCGGCTCATGTTGACAGGCCGGTACAGCTCTGGGGAGAACCCCTCCGGGGAGGCCTGGGGGAGGTTATCTGGGGCCGGCTGGGGGACCTCTGGAGCCGGGTAGAAGATCTCAGGTACAGGGTAGGTGATCTCTGGAGCAGAGTGGGTGATTTCAGGATACGGGTAGATGACTTCAGGAACAGGATGAGAGACGCCGGGGTCTGAGTGGGCGACTTCGGGCAGGAGGTTTTCCGTGTTGGCTGAGTGTTCGCGGTGGTGGACGCGGTGGTGACGGTAGTAGGTCGCCTCGGCTTGGAAGTCTCCGGTCAGAAGCCACAGGGACATCACGGTCAGGAGCAGCATGTGCAGAGCCATCGTTTCGACACCCGGAGGAGAGGTTGGTGAGACTAATGCCCCTTTTAAAAAAACTAAAACAAAACGTTTTTACAGATGTCTTGGTGGAAAACGTTGCACTTTCAGAAGCTTCTTGAGGAGAGCGATAGCAGAGTGAGCAGAGAGAGACAGCAGAGAGCCGGCTGAGGTGACGGGATGTGAGGCAGCAAGAGGCAGAGACAGACAGAGTGGATGGCGATGCTCTCTTCGGACAGTCTGCTCCTCTGTTTACAGTATATAAACACATAAGGGCTTGGCATGAGGCCACACCAGCCGAAGCCATCGACCAATCCTGAAGCGTTCCATCTCAGTTCCATCACGGGTCCCCCCCCTTCTGACAGAGTTGGATCCTAAATACCTGTTTACCAGCAGCAGGGTTTTTTTTTCAAGAAGCCTAATCTGGTAACAGTTTTTTTTTCTTCTTTTGCTTCTTCATCTTCGGTGGGTAAACTGGAGGCAAACGTCCCCTAAAATAGAAAGAAAAAGGACTTCAAACTGAAGGGCTCACAGAAACTTAGAGCAATGGCCTTAAAATACATTTTATATGTGTATTTAATTACGATTTACAGGCCAACTTGCCTTACAATTATTTCCCTGTACAAGATTCTTGACTTTTGCAACGGAATATAATCTAAATGATGTGCCTTTTTCCTCAATTAGCAGTGATGTAATAAACTCGCTACTTGTGAAAATACAGTTTATTCATTTGAAGCTCAAGTTCCTTGTGCAGAAACAAACTAATTATTATTGTGAATCAAAACCTCAAAAGTTAATAATTGTATAATAACTGCTCAGAATTGCTCATTTCTCAAGGCCCCTATAAAAAATACAATTTACAAGACAACCAATCAACAAGGGCTGCGGTCAGAATATGAAAAGGCATTGTAATAATTAAAATAATAATTGTGAAATTCAGACAGAGATATGAGTCTGAGAAAAAAGCCAAATTAATTGCATTACTACCTGGCACTCCAGTTAGACAGCTGGACTAGTGAGTTGCAGGTCTGAATATGCACAGTAACCCTCAAAAATCCTCCTCAAATCATACCGCCATCATGATGTGTCAGAATAACCACATTAGAAATTCTGCAGCGGCCCTTTAACCAACCTTTCTTTCAAAAATGCGCAGATGCAACTTGCTCTCTCCCATTGGCATAAATGCATCAAGAATGTAGCCTAAGTAATCATCTCACTCCCACTCATTCTGTGCTTACCACAGGTTTTCCAAGGGAAAAAATATTTAAAGGCATGTTTCACCGGAGAAGGCATGAAAAGCATGAGTAGCTGTTTCTAAGATTTAGGTGGGTGGTTGGCAAAACCTTAGCCTGGGTCTATCGGGAGCACAACATTTAAAAGTTGTGATTTCTCGGAGGGAAAGGCAGGGGGAGTCTGTAAGGAGGTTTGGATTATTTCTGAGGACTACAGATTCTCTACGCGGATCTGTTGTCTCATATGAACCAGCTGTGCCATGGCTCCTAAGGAAGCTGGCTCATATCTTGCAAAGTGAGCTGAGGTATCGAACTGCTGAGGTGTGTGTCATGCAGCTAGGAAGGAGAGAGGCAGGGGTGAGTGGAGGTCCGGACCAGAGGAGCAAGGGTGGAGGTCTGGACCAGAGGAGCGAGGGTGGAGGTACCAGAGGAGCGAGGGTGGAGGTCTGGACCAGAGGAGCGAGGGTGGAGGGACCAGAGAAGCGAGGGCGGAGGTACCAGAGGAAGTCAGGGTGGAGGTCTGGACCAGAGGTCAGGTTGGAGGGACCAGAGGAGCCCAGGGTGGAGGGACCAGAGGAGGTCAGGGTGGAGGGACCAGAGGAGGTCAGGGTGGAGGTCTGGACCAGAGGAGCGAGGGTAGAGCTATGGACCAGAGGTCAGGGTGGAGGGACCAGAGGAGCGAGGGTGGAGGGACCAGAGGAGCCCAGGGTGGAGGGACCAGAGGAGGGAGGGTGGAGGGACCAGAGGAGCCCAGGGTGGGGCTTGGCACCAACAGTCACCCATCATGCCATTCCATCCCGGGACACTCCACTGTGCAGAGCACTGTTCCAACGCTGTAATTTAGACTAAAAATATTGCACTTTCTTTCCTCCATTTTTTTTCCCTCCAAATACTGTGGCTCTTTCTGTTTTCTTCAATCCTGCGGTAACCATTACAGTCCTTTACCCCTATCAAAGCATGCATGTGCAAAGACCTCTCATTGACTTATGTCAGTTTAAATAGATTTTGGCTTGATGCTTACTACTTGCTCACGCTTACACAGTAGCATGTTATTACTCACGGCAATTACTCATGCCTTGCGAAAGCCACCATGTCTTGTCCACAGTGCGTGCCTGTGTTGTCAGTTATCAGGTTATGTGTTGCAAGAGTCCTGCACTGTCAAAGACATGTAGCCTACTTTGCAATCAAGTTCAGACACATAGGTACTGTAACTGAGAAAATGGTGTATCTGGATCAATTGTTTCAGCAGGACTGGTAAGACAGTCTTTACAATGGTGTGTTTACACCACAAGTCAGGGCACACAGCGTATCATATCTCCGTTGCAATTACAGCAGTCTCAAAGGTGAGTCACGATTTGACAAGTGCAAAACAACAGAAGTGAAATGACTGTTTTGGGCTAAGTTGGCATGTCTTCATTTAGCCATGAAAATTATTGTTTGACAATAACTCCCGGTGGAATGAATGAACCTACACAGAAAGTAACTACAAGATTGTTACGAACTTGTTGTGCGTGCTTGGAGAATGTATGAATGTATTTCCTATGTTTAAAGTAGGGTTAGGACTTTATGGGAAAACAAGTGCGAGATTAGAAACAATGTCGAAACAATGCTGTATTGCACGGTGTGACTCAGCAACTCTAATGCGAAATACAAATCTTAGGTTGAGTAATGTTGATTTCTATGAACATGTTGGTGTTTTGTCTTAACTTAAAAGCTGTAAAATATAAGAGGTGAAGAACCAAGCTTTGTGATCCTTGCCACGCAATCATTAATATGCTGCAATTTTAGCCTCAGGAATGTTGTGTTTGTGGGTGTCCTACCCCAAAAACTCTATTGAAGAGCTTTAAACCTTGTCATTACAATTCCAATGATAATGACAGCTTCGGGAAGTTCAGGGTTATTTCAGTTTTCTCTGCTTCTTGTCATAGCAATTAGCTTTAAATTTAGTCACCAAACTGTGCATGTTGCCAGAGCAGAAACACTATATTCTTTGGTTTACAGTAGCTACACCCCTTTAGTGATATCTACTGATTTGTTCTTTGTTTCATAAAGAATGTTCTCTGAGAATGTTAGCTCTACAGCGTTTTAGCCTCTTCAGAAATATTTGTTCCCAAACAAAAGGAGGGTACAAAGCATGCCTGCGATTCTGAGTTTAAATTATGACCTTCTCAAGTTTAAAACTGTTTATTTCACTTGGATGACTTTCTCAGAATGTGCAGAGTCAACTGCCATTTGTTTGACTTATGTGGCATCTCCACAATTTACGTAATTTACCAAAATATGAAGTGGGTGGCTGTTCAGAAGCGCAGTTCTTCTCAGGACACTAAACCAGGGTTCGAGTTAAGGGAGGGGGGGGGCGGTTGGGGCGGTTTGACCCCCCTAATTAAGACTTGCAAACATGCTGCAAACATCGTATGTGTGGTAGAAATGATAGACCCCTTTCTCAGAAGAAGAGAGAAGAAAGTTGACCCTCCCAATTGTCATTGTATAATTCGCACTGTACTAAACAATGCGTTTGTGAAAATGAGGTCTATCATTTCTACCACACCAGACCCAATTCAAGGTGTACAAATATGATGTTTGCAGCATGTTCGTCGCCAAGGATGAAGGCTAACTGTATAGCAGAAGCAATGCACTGCGACCATAAGGTTATTGTGCATTAAAGGTGTCCAACGGTCTGAATTTAAATTAATGCTGAAGATGCATCATGTGTATTTATTTTTTTGCGAACTTTGACATCATCCTTACTTTCTTTACTCTACATGCACACCTGTAGAGTAAAGGGTTACATCCAGATCTAGTGACGGTGTCTAGTTGCATGTGGAAGGATCGCTATGGTAACACGTTTGTAAACAAAGTGTTCCTCCAAGTTTCTATAATAGTGTGTTGGTTGCAATCTAGCTAACTAAACTTCTTTAAATGTATCTGTAGTTTACTTTATCCGGGAAAATGCCAAAGAAGAAAGGTAAAAAAGGAAAGAAGGGCAAAGGGTGAGAAATATACTTTTCTCTGCTTCTGGCATTTTGTCGTTTTAACCAGTCCAGTGCAGTGTCTAGCTGGTTAATAACGTAATAATGTTGCTAGGCTAGCTACTTACCTACGTATAGTGGTTTTCCAGTACAAGTAACATTATCTTCTTTTTAACTTTTGTTTCCATATTTGATGTCTAGGAAAGGAAAGAAGGAAGGAAAACAGGAGTCTAAAGCGGATAAAGAGTCAGATATTGAAAAAGCAAAGGCCAACGCCGCTCTTTGGGAGGCAAGGTTGGATGTCACCGAATACTCGCGTGTAGAGTACCGCGAGGCTGCCCGCAAGTTGGCACGCGCCAACGAGGAGCTAACAAACCAGCAGTATCGCGCTGAGAAGGACTCTGTTGATATAATTGCCTTTTTGAAGAGGAAAGATGCGGAGAAGGAGGAAAAGGTTAACAATTCATCACTGCTTAATGCATAACTTTTCAGGGGAAGTTCTCAAGCAGTAATTTCAAACAATAGCTAAGAATAAATTGTGTCTTTTACAGATTACCAGTCTTGAGCAGCAACTCAAGACGCAAAAAGCGAAAGCTTTTGAGGAGCAAGAAAAACTGGTAAGAGTTGACCTGCTTCCCTATTTTCCGTCACCAAACACGGCATATGTTAACAAAAACACTGAGTGACGGACTGAATGATGAAGTTCAGAAGTGACTTGTTCGTCAAGTATAGTGTCTAATGAATCACGTCCATCATTGCATGATGTCAAGGGTGCTTTTGTGTTTTGAAGAAAAAGAAAAAAGCTTGACAAAAATGTGCTGCGCTGGTGTCTGAACATCAGCGTTCTTTCTAATTATCCACACACTATTTGTAGTAAAAGGAAAAAAAACAAAGCAGACATAAAACATGAAAAAGCAACCCTTCCATTTTCACATATATAGTCTAACATTATGTTAATCTGTTTTGGTAATTATGCAGGGAAAACGCATAATTAAAACGTGGATTGTCTGGACTGGAACACGCTTTGCTAGATATAAATTATCTAACCTTCACATCCTACAGATAAGACCGTAAATTACGAGGGTGTGTTAAGCTTTCTTTTAGGGTTCAATTTCAACATGTTCAACCGTAAAGAGCAGACGGTGTTTCATAGATTTGAGAGTTATGACTAATAGTATTTGACTGTCATCGCGATGGCCCAACAATAAGAAAGTGTGCAGAGATTTGCAGCCTTCTCATACAGCTTTTTTCCATCATCCATCCCTACTTCTTGCTGGTAAAAACAGGACGAGCTTGTGAGAAATAAAATCTTGGTCAGGACCAATTTAAGACATCCCCATTTTAGACATGCATGGAACTGTCACATAGATATATAGCCACGCTAATTCAAAAACGTACAGTATATTGTTGTGGTTGACCCCTAAAGATGGTATTCCGAGACAGGCCCCTCAACCTCATTTTCTCATTGTGAAGTGATAAAATGGTTCGTCTTGAAAACGGACTTAGCTAATGGAAACCATTGCATCAAAAGCAGTCTGTGAATGGCCTGGGTTTTGTCTTGCATGTTTCACCACTTAATGAATGAATGATAAACTCTGTTGGCCAAACAATTACATCATGAAGAGTTTTCCAATTGCCCATTTGTGCAAAAGTTCTATGTTCACTGCAATTAAAACACTCAGAAAAGAGAAATGCCACAACAAACCCAACTTAAAACCAAACTGAAGATGTTACGAAAACCTCTGTGTGAAAGTGATTAGTTATGAGCAGAGGCACTCTACAGTGTACTGGATATGGACTAGTTTTCCCTAATTAGTAACATTGGAGTTATCCGAACCATGACAAGTAGGGCAACCATATAATCACAATGGTAATAACCTCTCCTGTAGTTGTCATAAATATCATTGTGGGTGCATGTATTTCTGGCTTCTCATGACTTTGGTTGCCATCACATTTTTGCTCTGACAGGAGTGTCCATTTCAGGCGTTGAGTTGGACTGGCCTGCTCTCAGATGGGGTTGGGCTGTAAAGGCTGGAGTCCATGTGAACTTTTAGGTTTTCTTCTCCGCTATTATAAGTGGTTGTTCTCTCCCTTCCTGGAAGCAATGGTCACTTCTCAAAACACCAGCAGATGTTCTATTCCTGAATCTGTAGCTGCCCATGCAAAAAACGTGCACCGTGCACACAGCCAAACCTACCACGCTAACAAAGCATTCGTATTTATCCGATTGCTGTTTAGATGTATGGAGAAATGCCCGTCCTTGTGTAACCTCACAGCTGATGGTTGTGTTTCAGGTCGCAAAGTACACAGTGCAGGTAAACGAGCTTGAGGACAGATTCAGAATGAGATCCGGCGAGTTTAAGATGATCCAGGGGGAGCTGAAGACCATCAAGGAGTTCAAGAAGAAGAAAGCCCACATGGAGCATGAGCTCAGCAGCGTGAGGATGGGAAGGTGGACGGAGAGAAATCTAACATCGGCCCTCTGTACCGAGGGCCAGCGTTCAGTTGCAGTGTTCCTGACAATCCGTCTTTTTTTCTAGATTAAAGAAAACATGTACATTGCTGACAAGGAGCACAAGGAAAACCTGGCTAGAATGGAACTCAAGTTCTTCAGCGAAAAGGTAAGACGTGTGGTCACGTGGACAGTGAATTCAGAAAAGGAGTAAAAATACTGTATTTTAGAGACAAAAATATATACTTTTTCCAAAAAATACATATGCCTAAAATTAAAGAGAAAAAAAAATACAGTATTTTTAAGTGAAAGGGTTTTTTCTCTGGGCAGAAGGAGCAGTGAGTCCTGTTTGCTCCTCCAACAGGTCCGCCTTGAGAAGGAGGCCGAACAGAGGATCGCTAGGCTGGCTGAGAGGGCCCACAATGACGCCATTGTGTGAGTGTGTCCTCTTCTGCAGGCCTGTTTCACCCCTCAAACTGCACCTCTAGGGAGGGAGGCGAGAAAATAAATGATGTGTATAAATAGAAAACAAAGTTAGGTTGTTACCGTGACCATGCTACTCTCTGTTCCTCGTCACGCAAGCCAACGGTTACATCCTCAGCAGTTCCACGGTGCCTTGCAGGGAAGGGTAGAGCGTGTGGGGGGAACCTCTGTGTGTATATACAGCTGAAGCCATACAAGGACAAAAAGAAGTACACATTTGAATTCACTGGGTTTGCTTATGTTACGGTCCATAACAAGTGATGGTTTTCGCTGAAAAGCGATGACTTTTCAGATACTGAATATACTGAAATTTTAAGTAAACTGGCACATGGGCCGAGTTTAACTGAATTTGATGACTAAGAGAGTGACTAAAAAGGAAATTAAAACCACATAATTCTTGCTGTAAACCACCAGATCCCTACCAAGCCACAATCCAAGCCAATACATCACTTTTACGGTGCCTAAATTACTTCACCCTGATAGGTGGCCGCAAAGGATGTCCGAATTACACCTCAGAGAGACAATCTGGCACACGGCAAGACAGATTATGACTTCTTTCTCTTCCACAAACCAACAGGCAGCTGGACGACACGTCACGGTCCGTGTTCAAGGAGAACGTCCGTCTCAACGAGGCCCTCGGCTATCACATCAAGGAGGTGGAGGACCTGAGGAGGATGACCGTGTCGCTGGCGGAGGAAAACGCGTCCCTGGCACTGCACAAGGTACACTGGCACGGTCAGAGCAAACAGAGCTGTGGGCGTTTTCATGACCTGGCCTTCCCTGCAGAAGCACAGAACAACCTCTGATGAATCCCAATAATTTTTCAATCCTTCAAGTTATGAAACCCGTGTCAGATCTCTGGTGGGCATATTTCAGGTGGTATTTCCCCTGTTCTGTTTGCATGTGCTGACCCTGTGTGTTTAGCTGCTGGCCCAACTTTCCCCTCCCCTCCGCAGAGCTCGCCAGTCTCTTGGCAGTTGGTGGTTGTGGTTAGTTTCCACGGCTTCTTGGTTCCAAGTCAGTGGCTTCCCCCCTTGGTGTTTTCCGGCACCGTTTCTCTAAAGTCAAACAAATACTGGCGACCATAATCTCCCCAGCGGTATTCGATAAAGCGAGGGAAGAATCAAGTCACCGAGGCTCAATGTTCTTTCTCCGGCAGTTCGTAACCTCGATAAACACTCGACGATGAAACAAAATCTCAGAAGCATCAAGGTGCAGCTGGAACGTTCCCTTTCAACACCTTCGTGTGCCTAATCATCCAGTCATCAATCATTTGATTGACAGCGTTCAGTAGCATCTTGACAGTTTAATGCCCACCTTCTCAACCTCCTCAATTTCTTTTCCCATTTCTGTCGGCCCTCAGGAGAGCAGCGATCTCATGATGAAGGAGAATGTGGCCCAGCTCAAGGCCCAGAGGGAGGAGATAGCCAGGCTGAAAGGGAAAGTGAGCTCCCTGGAGCAGGCCATGGGTCTCATGGCTGGAGAGTTTGAGAGAGACAAGGGGACGATACAGCTCCACGCTCAGGTCAGCACCCAGGCCAGCCAGGTGGAGCTGGACAAGCTGCAGAAGCTGCTAGCCATGCGCGAGAAGGAGATCGCCCGCGTCAAGCGGCTGGCGCGCGGCATCGTGGAGCAGCGCTCCGAGCTGGAGAGCTTCTTCCTGGAGGCTCTGAGCCAGGTGAAACAGGAGATCCAGACCAGCAGGCTGCAGTACAGACAGGAGGCCCTGGAGGGCTACCGCAGGAAGATGGGCGAGGCTAGGACGGGCAGGCAGGAGTACCCTCGCATCCGCACCTTCCACAGGAACCCCCACAGCACCAACAGTGTCTACGCGGACCTGGAGGAGGCTGAGAAGTGGTGAGGGCCGCGCTCGTGCTGCTCTGTCTGACGCGCGCCCCGCGGCTCGTCGCTTCGGTTACAGTACAGCTTCGACACTCGCCTAAACACAAACATTGCACACAGTTCACAAGTCGTTGTAGGTTATTGCAAGTTGATGAGAGCACCTCTAAATATGGTGTCGACTGTTTGACTGTCTGGTAGCGGCTGTAGTTTTCCTCTGCCATTGTGTTTCAGGACGAACCTACAGGCCGACAAGGTTGACATCTCGGAACTTACGTGGGAGCAGAAGGAGAAGGTGCTGAGAATGCTTTTTGCAAAGATGAACGGACAGAAAACAAGGTAACCCTCATCTGAGGTGGCTCTGTAGCCTGCATGTAAACACACACGGCTGCTAGCTCCCCCCTTTCCCATCCCTGTGCCCTGATGCATTCTGGGTTTCAATTATATCATCTATCTGAAAGCATTAAACATGGGAAGAAAGAAAGGCTATAAAGATTGCGAGCACAAAACGCAGTGACAGCATCGCAAGCGGGAGCTGTGCTGCAGTCTGGGAGAGACCGAAACATGTGACGACTCCCTCAGCTTAATGTCTTAAACAGCTCTCTTCTCAGCAGAAGAGGACACCATAAAAAAATCAGTTTGGTTGAAACCAATTCTCTTTTCCGTCCAGCTGCTTAAAAAGAATGAAGAAAGAGTCTGGGCACAATAGTAAAAATAGGGCCGGCCCCAGAGTCGTGTGCTTGGAAACAAACATCTGGCCCCGCCGGTTTGACTTTAGCCTCCTGGCCCCACTTCACGTGCTCCACTGGTTTATTTAGTTCTTTGAACCCCTGTGGTCTCAGAGCAACTGGGAACATGATTTCCAGGCAGAGTTCAGGGGCGGGGCCTGGTAGAGGGGGTATGGAAGGGCACCGGAGATGTACATTCATGTCAATATTGGTCTGGCACACGATAAGAGTATATAGACTTGCTGAAGCATACAGTGTTGGGTGACTGGGCACCATCGAATTACAGCATGCCATGCATGACGGCCCGAGGATGCTTCTTACAGAGCCAGCTGACGAGAGCACACCCGGGTTATTAAAACGGCGCCACAGTCTGAAACTCTGCATTATTCTCTACAGGAAGCCCAGCCACCCTTTGGCTTTGTGTGCCTCGTCACGCAGGGACCAGAGCGACAGCGACGCAGGGTAAGGCACCCAAAGAATGCTTGAGGATGCTACGGTCACCGTTTCTCCGCATAATTACAAAGTCGTCTGTAGATTTATCGGTCCCCGCTAACGCATGTTAAGATGACAAAACATGGAAGTTTTGAGAAGGACGCGATCCCATGTGTGATTTAAATCAGATGTTGTCGTTTTTCAGTGACATAATGAGGGTTGTCTTGCAGAATTACAGAGGAGCAATCCCATGTGACCTTCCTCACCCAGACGCCTGAGATCAACCTGCCCCCCCATCCCAGCATGCTGCCCGACATCCAGACCACATGACCTCTGGCCTGCTCCGCAGGGCAGCAAGCCCTGTCTGGAACACAGACTAATCCTGCTGAAACGATACCACATCATGAATTATGTTTACCATTGAGTGAAAGTGTGGAGTCAAGTCTTTTTTTTTTTTGCATGTGACAAACAGGCTATTTCCAAACCTAAGAAGCAATCAATAGTCATGGATTGGTGTGGCTGACTAATTATTGATATGAACGAAACATGAAATGCTGAAAACATTCATAATAGTATCCAAATATTCAGCTGAGATCAGAGCATATCTTTGGTCTTCATGATCATGCATCCAATATGGGCCAGTATGTTGAAGCTGCATAGTAATAACTACTGTACTAAGCTGATTTTACAAGCACAGGCATTCAACGAGATTATTTAACTTGGAGGGAGGAAGGGTGCCTAATATATATACACATAATTAGTACAAATCTGGAAAAAAAACTAGCCATTTACAAGTGCAAAACAAATTTTACATTGTGTTCCGAAATGGAATCTCAATTATATTTGAAAAAATAAATCACATATTTTTAGGTACATTTACTAAACATTATGGCTTGTGTTTGGTGGGCTGGCATGCCCCAGGACTGCTTAACAGGAAGTGACCACATTTCAACAACATTAAACTCAAGGACATCTAGCGTCCCATTGTTGGCATGGTAACTGCAGCTTTTTTTACAGTGGCGTCGTCTGCCTTCCACTGTGATGTCACCGTCTTGATCTGAGTGTAGAACTGGATACCCTGTGGAGGACAAAATACATTAAACTGGTTGTGTTACTGGTCAATACAACTGTCTCACATCGTGAGAGACCGTAACCATTGTCGGTCTAGCATCATGAGAGACCGTAACCATTGTCAGTCTAGCATCATGAGAGACCGTAACCATTGTCAGTCTAGCATCATGAGAGACCGTAACCATTGTCAGTCTAGCATCATGAGAGACCGTAACCATTGTCAGTCTAGCATCATGAGAGACCGTAACCATTGTCAGTCTCGCATCATGAGAGACCGTAACCATTGTCAGTCTAGCATCATGAGAGACAAACTTATTTGTAGGGCTGGCATGGTGAAAGTAACTGTTGTCACTGTCTCGAGAGCTTTCAGCTGTCGTTCGTATGGCTGCCTTGGTGGTCTCTGTTACTTACTTGTTTGCCATAAAAGTTAGTGTCTCCTCTGAAGGAACCCCTTGAGCCAGTGAAGGAGAACATGGGCAGAGGAACCGGGATGGGGACATTAACGCCAATCTGCAAAACACAAACATACATAAACCAATGCATACATACGTAAACCAATACATGACTAATTACTGAAAACCAAACCCTAAAGCCGTTGCATGTGTTCCCAGTTCAAAAGGAGGGATGGAGAAACTACACAAAATGTTTATTTTCTGTGGGACTGCTAACTGGGCACGGTCCTTGTAGAATGTTTAAAGACTGCTGAACAATTTTGGACACGGGACTTGAGCCTTTTGGCCGAGGAAGGCGAAAATAAAAAAAGGCGTTTCAGCGAGGTTTGGAAGCAAGCACATGGCTGGCTCAGCATCCTGACATGTGAACAGCAAACACACACACACACACAGCTAATACACACACACACCCAAACACACAGCTAATACACACACACACACAGCATAGCTGCACCCCGCAAGCGAACAAACAGGGCGAAGGCACACCATATTTACGCTTAAACATTTAAGGTCAATAGGAATCCCTTTTGAGTGTAAAAAAATGTCCCCTCTAATTCAATTCAAGGAAAATGCCTCTATGTTCCTGTGTTTTGATTTAAAAAAAGGCACATATTTGCTGTAGCTATTTGCAGGTGTGCAGGAGGTGAGATGTCAGAGGAGAGGGTGGCTGAAGTGTTAGTTTTAGCACAGATGTAAACAAGGCTAAACTTGACATTGAAAATAATTGTTTTCGAGTTTTTATGTTTTAGAACAGAGGTGTGATGCGCTCCTTGTTTAAGGTGCTGTATGGACTTGTCAGCAGTGTGTGAATGTGTGTGAGTACCCTCTCCCTGGACAGAGGGGCGCGCACACACACACACGTGAACACGCGCGCACACACTCACCTGGCCCACGTCCACCTCGTGCGTGTATTTACGTGCGGTAGCTCCGTTTGTGGTGAAGATGGCCGTGCCGTTGCCATAAGGGTTGTTGTTGACTAAGCTGATGGCTTCGTCCAAACTGTCTGCCTCCAGAACGACCAGCACAGGCCCGAAGATTTCCTCAGTGTAACACTTCATCTGGGGCTGGAGGACAAGGCAGGCGGGGAGGGGGCACACAGATTCACATTCATCCTATACAATTCATACCATTTGGGTGGCTATTTTTTTTTTTTTAAAGCTGTCAGGTTTTGTTTTCAGACACACACACACACACACACACACAGGGAAAAACACTTACCGTGACCTGGCCGATGATGGTGGGCCCAACAAAGTTTCCGTTCTCGTAACCTTTGACCTTGACGTTCCTGCCGTCCAGGAGCAGCGTGGCGCCCTCGTCCACCCCGCTCTGAATCAGGCTGCAGACTCTCTCCCTGGCCTGGGGCGAGATCAGAGGCCCCACATCTGCACCGGGCTGGTCCCCTGAGAGCCCCCACAAACAACCAGTTGTGAGCTCACACACACGGGAAACCTTCACACACACAAAACCTATACACACACAAAGGAAACCACACACACACACAAAGGAAACCTATACACACAAAGGAAACCTATACACACACACTCTCTCTCTTACGGCTCCAGCCGCAGGCATACCCAGGCCTGGCTGAGGGGCACCCGAGCCACTCCCTCCAAGATGGCTGTTAGGGGTTTCCTGTGTAGCCGCACAATTAGAGTGCATCTCACTGCAAGCACGGAGAATCATTCATTTCCCTCCATCCACACAAACAATCCCTTCTGAAAAAGATTCCCTTTGGGCCTCGGGCCCGCAAACGCCAGCCGCAAATTTGCAGCATGACTTGACTCAACAAGCCCTCTCTCTCGTCCGCGGCCTTGTGTGAAGTCGTGTTTGGGGTGAGAAGAGAGGTTGGGGCGGTGTGGGTGGCCCTGGAAGGCCCTGGATGGGGGAGAGGGGGGAGAGCGGGGCGGGGCAGGAGGGTGGGGTACCTGCGTTCACTCGCAGGGCCTTGGCTCGCTCCACCAGCTCGGGCAGCCAGCTGCGGGCCTCGCCCACCAGGATGGCGGTGGAAAGGGCCATGCAGCGCTGCCCTGCCGCCCCGAACGCCGCACCCACCAGCTGGTTCAGAGTGTTCTCCTTGTTGGCGTCAGGCATCACCACACCATGGTTCTTTGCTCCCTGCAGTGCATGAGAGGACGGGGGGGGGGAATGTTTAGAATTCAAAACCTCAATCTGGGCATTACTGGTGAAAGTGATCAACTGGTAAGCAGGGTCATGTAGCACCACAACCTGTGGTTGTGTTTTGTTCAATCAAATATAACTAAAGTTATCATACATGACTCATTTCTAAATATAAAGTGCCCAAATTCTGCCACCAAGTCCCCTATATGAGCAGGCAGTTCAGAGGGGCACAGGGAATCCAACAAATGTCTTAGCCATTGCTGCCACCTTGTGGTCACACATTAGAACTGCACGGGGGCTGAAAGGAGGTTCCCTCACGGCTGGAGGCCAGACTCACCATGTTACAGTGCACCCTCACTGGAGGCCAGACTCACCATGTTACAGTGCACCCTCACTGGAGGCCAGACTCACCATGTTAGACTGCACCCTCTTCCCATGTTTGGAGCCCCTCTCGTAGATGTACTCTCCCGCCTGGTTGGAGCCCACAAAGCTGATGGCTTTAATCGCCGGATGATCACAGATGAAGTTGACAGCTGGGGAGGAGGAAACACAGTTGAGCACAGCTGAGCCAGAAAACATTTTAACACCAAACCCCCGACAATGTCAGTGAATGCAGCAGCCAGCTGCAGCTGCAGGTAAACACACTAGAGTGCTAATACAGCTATTGAATCAGAAAACAGCACAAATACATAACAATCCAACAACCATCTGGAAGCACGATGCAGGTGAATGCGCTAGAGCAGTTGTCCTCAACCCTGGTCCTCAGGGACCCCCTGTCCTGCATGTGTTTTAGATGTTTCCCGGGGTCCAACACACCTGATTTAAATGCATGACATCTAAAACATGCAGCCCAGAGAGGAGAGCAACATGGGGGCTCGCCCGCTCCCGGTGCCAGGCTCCTAGCCCGCTCCCGGTGCCAGGCTCTTACCATCGTGCTGGCCATGGATGATGTTGAGGGAGCCGTCTGGGATGCCCGCGTCCTGCAGCAGCTTGACCAGCAGCATGGTGCATCCTGGGACGCGCTCGGAGGGCTTCAGCAGGTAGGTGTTGCCACACACCATGCCCATGGGGAACATCCACAGAGGAATCATGGCGGGGAAGTTGAAGGGGGCGATGCCGGCACACACCCCGATGGGCAGGCGGTAGGTGAAGGTGTCCATGTCCTTGGTGATGGAGGGCAGGGTCTCTCCCAGCATCAGGGAGGTGATGCTGCAGGTGTGCTCCACCACCTCTGGACAAGGGAAGAAGGATGACGGTCAGAAACCAGACAGAGTCCATGCGTGAGGTTAGACACTGTAAGGCTTTACTGCCTTGTGGAATCGCTGGGAAACTGAGACAAGGGGGTGTCAGACTGCAGCAGTCATTTACGAGGACTGTTAAGAACTTGAGGGATTCCTGACCTTGTTCTTTTCACTGGTGACCCACACTCTACAATGCTATAGAGTACTGATTAACCTTAAGAAAGCAAGTATAAGTGACCATATTTTGCCCTTTGGAAAGGCAGGTGCACGTGAGTGAGAAAGAGAGAGCGACTTACGCAACCCTCTGAACACATCCCCTTCAGCGTCGGCCAGGGTCTTGCCCTGTTCCAGAGTAATCAGCTTGGCAAGTTCTTTCTGAAACATGAAACACACACCATATCTGATTTAAAATCAGTTTCATAACAACAACGTTAACCTCAACTTCCGATCTTTTTTTGAATGGCTAGTGTAAAGTGAAAAGTACATGCTGCATGTACAGATTTCATTATGCCTTTTTTAAAGCATGTACTGTGCCAAAACAACTGACTGAATGTTTTCAGAAGTCTTCAACAATAGACAATTTGCAACAGCTCGAAACAGCTCACATCTTAAGTGTCTGATAAGGACTCTACCTTTGCTTCTTGCGGTGAAGCACTGTAGTAGGTTTGTGGCCCGTTCAAAGACTTACAATGTTATCCTTGATAAGCTGCTGATAGCGCAGGAAGATCTGCTGTCGGGTTAGGATGGAAACCTCAGACCAAGAGTGGTAGCCCCGGGAGCAGGAGTCCACCGCCGCCAGCATCTCCTGCTGGGTGGCCTTCGGGACACGAGCTATCACCTCGTTTGTGGCCTGGGGGGCACAGAACATTGAGGAATGTGCCAGATGGTCATTTACATACACATGCCATTGCATTCATTTAGCAGATGTTTTTCCATCCAAATTGACATGCAAAGAGTGCATTTAGACAGTCCAGTGGATGGTCAAGGATCAGAAGTGCATGGTACTGAGGTGTTTGGGTGGTCAGAGTCAAGGAATAGTCAGTATTTACGAAACATCGCAAGTAACCTCAGTTATGTCAAACTGTTGTGAAGGGTATTTGAAGAAGTATGTTACTACGGGCATACTGATACTAGCTCCGTTTGACAGATTATTATTAATTAAATTCATGTTTTGTTCGCACATTCCTATAGTAATTACTTAACACTGAGAACTGGAAATGCTTGTTCTGAAACTAGATACTATGACATGATAAAGCATGAGTAACTGTTTAACCTGCTAAGTAGACTTTGTTGCTTGGCCTTAAAGTGCAGCACACATATGCAGCCCCATTTTGAGGATTCAATGCTTCCCATGGGTCCTTGCTTTACTCACCTGGCAGTTAAATGTACATAAACTACATCTAGGAGCGATATCAAGGTATTTCAGACAGTCATGCTGTGCTACTTACAGGATTGTGAATATCCAGCCATTCTGAAGACTTAGATTCAACAAACTTCCCGTCTATGAACAGCTTGGTGGTGGGCTGAGGAAATCAGACAGATGTTATACGACAGCATGTGTCATACAAATTGTAACAGTTTAATTTGTCTGAAACTGATTCGTAAATAAGCAACAGTGAGTCTCCATTGACTCACCACTGATGTGGAGTAACACATGCGCCCAAGCTGAAGAGGTATCTGTGAAGAGCAAGTCACCGTTTACACAAACTAGACAGCAGTCACACTTAGAAGGTTTTGTCTTTTTGCAAAGACTATGTCTTTGATCTAAGATTAATGTCTAACTAGAGCTCGAGAATGTCATGAGTGTGAAGTGGTGGTACGTGTTGCATGTCAGAGGTAAAGCGAATTAGGAAAAAGTATTAAGAATGCAGTGATATAACTGTAATGTTGGCCTACAGGTGTAGAATGAATAGCAGTGTATTAAAGTCTGCAGCTGCATCAAAACCCCCAAAAAACTGTTGATATAAAAAGTGACTGGATGCAATTAGATATCAGTTGCAGGGAACACTACGCTACAAGGCAATGTCAAAGGTGTCGAAAACCCAGCCGCATAACTATTTTACTTTGTAAACATTGGGAAGTGTAAAAAGCATTTACTGTTGACATTGGGATAAGGTGATTACAACAGGCGTTTAGAACGTAATCTTACCCTCTTCTTCAACAAGGATCTCATTACAGTCGTTGCCATGACGGAAATGTTATATTTATTGCTTGATTAATCCTTTAAAAACTGTCCTACACCCCAACGGGGACCCTTGGCCAGAGACAGCCTGAACTCTCAGATAGACGGATTTAAAAGTAGGAGGAACTTGAAATGGAGAGGTGGCTACCTATTTGCTCATTTATAGGGACGATCATAAATACTGTGCTCTTATTGGCGTTTTCATGGAAGAAAAAAACTGAATTCTATTATTTCATTGGATAAAATATGCGTCCGTCGTTCGGGTAGGCGGTTTACGTAATGTGTGTCACATTGTTGCTGCTGCTCTGTGTGTGTGTGTGTGTGTTCTACGTTTAATGAATAATCACAGAAAATACACTTTGTAAAAGTTTGATTGTTCGGGCGGGAAGCTAACATTGTACTCAAAACACGATGCGTTTTGTAATAGAGGAGCCCTATAGCCCTACATTGTACATGAGCACATTTTAAAAGACAATGCTCGACTTGTGTTAAACACTGTCAGAATCGTGTTTAGTAATCAGTGACACTGCGAATTGTGAAACGACAACAGTAGCGACGTCCTTCACTGCAAATATGCGCACATCGTTTGCATGCCTTGCTAAGGTATAGTAGACATACATGGCGGTATTTTCTTGTAATCTGCAGTTTTAAATAACTCGGTGTGAGCTAATGTGAAACATGTGGAGTTCCGACTGATGCTTAGTCATGGTGTAAACACTGAGGAGGAGGGTTTTGGTGGGGACATTCTATTGGTTACCAGATTCTGAGATTCTTTCAGGCGGCTCTACAGAACTCTTGCATGTGTAGTTATCTGAATCATTTGAGCTAAAAAGCCTCATTAATCTGATGACCATGGCAACTCACAACAAGGTGAATCTCTGAACAACGTTCAGCTCGACACATTTTTGTTCTTTTTACTCACATGCACTGATTTATCTTTGTCTCTGTCCAGCCCATTCTTCATGGATACTTCAGAAGTTCCTGCTCCTGGAGAGTCAGAATTGGTAAGTATTACTGCCTTGCTTCTATGAAGTTATTCACATTGGAGGGACATATGCATGTAGTTTCTGGTCACCCTGTTGTAATCAAACATTATCTTTGCCAGCGTTTGCTCTCAAAGGCATAGAGTATGACCAAGTCCCCGTCAATCTCGTCAAGGATGGAGGCCAGCAGGTACACCAACTATACCATTTAATACCCTGAGATTTCTATACATTAACGTAAATAATTAACTTAAGGTGTGCTATCCTATTTATCATCAGACATCAGATATATAGAATCTATAGGAAGACAGTTCTCATACAGTATCATGTTCTTTAGCTTTCAGACCAGTATAAAGTTCTTAACCCAATGAAACAAGTGCCTGCTGTTCAAATCGATGGGATCACCCTCTGTCAGTCAGTAAGTTCTAACATTCCTCTCCTTAAAAACAAGAGTCCTGAACCTTTAAGTGGCCCCAAGAATAGTATCCATGTTGTCTTCTCACCGGTAGCTGGCAGTCATCCAGTACATTGAGGAGACCAGGCCAGGACCCAGACTTCTTCCCACCGACCCGAAAAAGCGTGCCCAGGTCCGCATGGTCAGCGACCTCATCTCCTCTGGGATTCAGCCTCTGCAGGTCAGTCCGTGAGAACACAACGAGCGGTCCAGCCAAGTATCTCCACCAACCCCTACAGTTGTGATGTGATAAACTGTGATGTGAAAACTATGTGAATTTCACTCAGAGCTCGTTTGCTCGTGTTGTATCGTTTTACATTAGGGAATTTGAACCATCACACTTCTGACGTGAACTGCTGAAGTTGTGTGACAAACGTACCCGTTGTTCCTTTCAGAATCTCTCCGTCTTGCAGAAGATCGGGGCTGAGAAGGTGCAGTGGGCCCAGCATTTCATCACACGAGGTTTTGAGGGTAGGTGTTGACTCGTCTTTCCTCCTCAATGCCACCGTCGCACGACAACTCATTTCTGTTTTCTTTGTATCGGCGTTCAGCCTTGGAGCCCATGCTGAAGGAGACTGCTGGGACATACTGCGTAGGGGATGAGGTAAGAGAATGTTATTGTAATGATTTGACCTGCAGAAATGTTCTGTTCGTAAATAGTTGACAGGGAGTCAGGTGGCTGAGTGGTAAGGGAGTCGGGCTAGTAATCTGAAGGTTACCGGTTCGATTCCCGGCTGTGATAAATGACGTTGTGTCCTTAGGCAAGGCACTTCACCCTACTTGCCTCGGGGGGAATGTCCCTGTACTTACTGTAAGTCGCTCTGGATAAGAGTGTCTGCTAAATGACTAAATGTAATGTAAATACTTTGACTAACCAGATGTTTACCTCTTAGATTTCCATGGCAGACATCTGTCTGGTCCCGCAGGTCTACAACGCTGACAGGTAGGATGTCAGGGAGAATTCAACTGCTTATTTTTCATGTTGAACAAAATTGCCCATTCAAGCAAATGTTTAATCATCAACTATATGGTTTTCTACATCTGTCCCAACAGGTTCAAAGTTGACATCAGCCCATTCCCGACTATTAAACGACTGAACCAAACGTTAATGGAAATAGAGGCTTTCAAAGTCAGTCACCCATCTTGCCAGCCAGATACTCCTCCAGATTTGCACACATAAGTCGACTGCTGCTCACAAGAGGGAACCAATTGTCAAACTCTTATTCCCACCTTAATAAAATGTTTTGTTAAAAATATTCTGGCATCTGTGATGTATTTTCAAATGACAATCTGCTGGTTAAAAATAATTTATTACAGTTTTGTGGAATCAATTTAAACTCTTTCCTCCATATGTAAAACTTGCAAATGACTGATGAGTAAATTAGTGAGATAAAGTGTTAATATGAACATGAGTGAAGCATGCAAATTATTTATTGTGCAAAAGTCCCAAATATCCTAAACCAGCACGTGTTCAGTTCATTTTCTGGGGAAAGCAGTTGACAACGCTGACAGTAAGTCGGTTTGTAAAATAGCTGGATTTCAGCTTCCAGATACATTAACCAAATATTCAATACAAAAAAAAGGTTTAACTCAACCTGGGAAACAAAAGAATCTCAAGCACGAAAAACATGCATTCATTGATGTGCCTTGTGCCTGCATTAGTGTCAGTACCTGCATTAGTGTCAGTACCTACTAAGAAAAACATTAGGGTTCTAAGTAAGATCCAACCAACAGAGAGAAAAAGCACTGACAGGCAACATCCCCCCTGAAAGGAGGATTTGCACACTTGCTCCATTTGCAAGTGTGCAAATGGAACCAATTAAAAGACGGGATAGCGACCACAACAACCACACGTGTGCAGATCACGTAAACACCGCCAACGAGCAGCATGAGTCATGTGACTCAGTCACAGTGCGTCTTGAACGAGCACACGGGAATCTAATGCCTGCTTTTCCCCTCCTCTGCGTCTTCCACCACGTCCTCCCAAATCCTCCAGAAACGCACTAGCCTAGCTTGGTTTGTCATCGTGTCATCTTCACTGCCTGAGAACCTGACTCTCACCGACGGGGATCTCCAGAGTACATTTGACGGTGTCGTTGTAGAAGTTTCCGGCGCAGTCGGATCCTCCGAACACCAGGAGTGTACAGCGGAGGCTCCCGTACGCTCCCTGCTTCCATTTCTTAGCGTCCGTGAGCCCAGAGCCCCCCAGGGGAAGCAGGCTGTGCCCGGCGCGAGGCTTGGAGCAGAGCACAGGAGACGTCAACGAACTCCACATACTGGTCTCTGGAGAACACGAGGGAGGGATGATTTTTCATTAGTATTGGAAGCAGTGAGCTTTCAATGCCACACCCACCCAGACACACATTTGTTCAATCAAATAATATTTAAACAGCCACATCTTCAGTTATTTTTAAAAGCTGTCCCAGCCACATTTGAAAACAAACCGGCACCTCTGTATCAGGCTCTCTATAAGCTCCAGCAGGGTCTGCTGAGTGAGAAACCTGATGTGTAGAGAATCCTCACCTACGTTGAAGACATGGATGTCCTGCAGGGCACCAATAGAACTGCAGCCACCACTGACCAGCATCCTGTTGTCTGACACCGGGAGGGCAGCGTGGAATCTGATTGGACGCATGCACACACATTAGGACAGAACCAAGACATTCTGTACTCACATCCTCAGGATATGTAAAACCGGAAACAGATTGTGGCTTTGCAATAGCATCCATCGGGGTTCAGTGAATTTGCTCACCCTCTAGGCAGTGGTGGCATGTTCCCAGATTTCACAGCTGTGTACTCCATGAAACCTTTTTCACCCAAATGAAGAAGAAAAAAAAATCATATGTAGCAGTGAAAATGAAGACTGGACACAGCCTTGCCACCTTACCAAGATCCAAAAAGTGGAGGTCATTTAGGAAGGTGGCAGTCTTCCTGCCACCAAAGATGATCAAGTTGTTTGACAACAAGATAGTCGAGTGTCTGTTGGGGGGGAAAAAAGATTGCAAGAGCTTCCGATACAATAAGGACACAGGCTTTATCTACACATAGTATTCCAGGTAAGGTTGAAGAGACACTGACCCAAACCTGGGCAGTGGTCGGTCTCCCTCTACAATGGGTTGGTACCACAGCTCAAATTCTGGGTTGTAGATGTACAATGCGTTACTGCAGGCCCTGCCACCAGCCCCGCGACTGGGGTGAACTCCCCCAAATACATACAGCTCCTTCTTGTAAAAAGCAGCAGAGTGATATGCCAACATTGGAACGTTGCCTCTTGCCTAACGGAGGAAAAGTAATGAAAAAGTAATTTCATTGACTGAAACAAAAACACGTTAAATACTTTATGAGGAAATAAAGCCTTGGTTTGGTTTAGGGAACGAGCATCTAAAGGAAGGACGTTAACCCACAGTGACAAGCCTCCACTTCCAGGTCATCGTGTCCAGGATGTAGAGGTCACTGAAGCGCTGCCCCTCCCTCAAACCCCCGTACACGTACACAGACCTGGACCCTGGGTCATAGGAGGCAGAATGCCCGCGGGCGCAGGGGGGCACAGTGCCAGAGGCAGAGGGGTTCATTGGGAACCAGAAGTCGTTGTCTGTGTGCGGAGAGGGAATCCTGCATTAAAATGAATCAAACCAAAACAACCAACGTGATTCTAATCTAAAATCTATTCCCACATAAGGGTTGTTTGTAGTTTGGTGTCGCCGTACCCATTTCTAGTTTCCATAGGGAGTCCTTGCAGTGGGTCTGGTCTGAAGATTCCCCTCCGATGACAACAGCCGTTTCTGCATCACTCTGACACATGGTGTGGCACCAGCGCTCTGATGGATGAACTGAGAAGAAAAGTATGGAAGTCAATCAGTGACAATATTCTTGCATAGAAATATACCAAAATATCATCGGAGCCCAGCTTTCAGGTTCAGAATTGGTGCTCCCTGTGTGTGTGTGTGTACCATGTTGTATATAAGAGGGTTTATGGTGACCTGCTGCTCTGCACTTCTTTATATTCACAGTCTCCTCCTCACTGCCCATTCTGGACACCTTCCTCTTCTTGGGGATGGATGCTTGGCCAGTGTCTTCCTGAAGACCACCAAGATCTTCTGAACTCCATGGAAATCGACCTCTCTTCCCAATCACAGTCCTACATGGGGTCTTGTCCTTCAAACAGTTAAACTAATTCATTAAAACAGACTTATACTATGGTTATCCTGGTTAGATTGAGGCCTTGTTCATACGCACTGTAGGACAGGCAGTGGGTTTCCCGATGGTGGGTTTTCTAAGTAGGGTGGAGTCATGGTATTCTGGCTTGTTAGCTTTCAGTAATCTTGAAAAAAAATATGTAATAAAAAGCTTTTTCATCATTTTATACATTTTAACACACTATCAGTGTGTAATTTTAATACACTATCAGTACCTACCTACCTAGTTACTGCCTAAAATGACCTACTGGATTCCTCTAGTTTAGTTTCCTACCTGTATACTGCCACTGTCTTTGAGCAGAGTCTGGGAGACATCAGCAATGCTCTGCATGTCAGAGGTGGAATGCTTCGATGTCCCAAGCAGAGTACTGTCATTGGATTTATCCTGTTTGACAGGGTACAGACAACTCTGTATCCAGATACTTTTTAGGTATTTTTAAATCTTTAAAACGTGTGTACACATTCTGTATACATTTAAACTAAATTAAATATATGTTTGTTAGTGTTTTGTAACTTACCTCCCCACAGACACTGAGAATAATCTTTCCATAGACTCCTCTCCTGTTCATATCGGATGCTTCTGTGACTAGTTCAGGATTCCACTCTCCCTCCCAAATGAGACATCTGGCAGACATGACAGTTAACGACAGCAAATCAGGCAGATTGTGTTTATAGATTTGGACGAATACCTTGTCTGAGACGTCAGCGTTCCAATCCTCTGTGGTTTGACATCTTGGCTGACCATAACGTCTACCAATATGATGGTCTCGTTTGATCTCCATTCTCCAAGACCAAACACGACCAGTTGTTGGGGAAGTGGCAATGGCATTTGGACCTGATGGCACCTGCGGTTGGATTTGCTGTGGAATAAATTATGAATAGGTGAATGTTTGAAATGTATTTTAACTCTAGCAAAATTTCAAACAACAAATATCATGTATAATCCAAGTACATTAAAATATACAAATATGTAAATTGCTTACGAGATGAACTGACGGGGCGCCTCGCGTAAAGACCATAACACGAAGAAGTTTATTCGACCCATGTTCAAATTTTGGACATCAAATAAACTGTAGACTTGGGTTTGAAACTACGCAACTGCTACAAACAGCACATGTGCAATCTGTGTTGGGCGTGTTCATGTTTTTTTTTTTACCACCTGTGCCTGCTTACTGGACAACACTTGATTGTCTGACAAGCCAATCATGTGGTTTAACTACTCGCTTTAACTCCGTCCGCTCAACTTGGCTACTCCTAGTGATAAAACGTGTTTATTACAATACAGCATACAATATTGATGCGTCCAACAAGAGCTAGAGGTTTATTTGTTGCCACAACCTTTGGGAAAAGATACAAATAGTAACCCAGTGTGTTTCATCAGCTCTGTAATAATTACATCAACTCCCTAATGGCTCTATTAAATGGAGACTTAAGGGAGTATTTCCCCAGAAGCAACCAACTACTGCAATCTGTAGTTCTGAAATGGCGCCACGTGATATTACATGACATTGACCTATACAACTGGACAAACGATGTTATGATGCTGCCTGACGAGGTCATCATGACTTTAAAAGGACATCCTGATGCTAAATTAGAGAATTGTGCAACTCATTCGGGTGCATATTTGTATGTTTTCGAGCAGTTTAAAGGAAAATCTGTGTTTTTCCTCTTTATTACAGAAACATGTAAATATCAAGAGGCCTTACATTAATTGAAAGAGTGAACATGGGGAAAAAAACTATTCGGTTGCTTTAACACAATAGCAGCAAATTTCTTATGATCTTTGGGAACATGCACACAACAAGCAAGTGAGGTAAAACATTGGATTTTGGAAACATAAATGGGAGGATATAGGTTACAGGTATGAATGGGTGTGTTTCAAAGTACACACATAAACAGTGTGAAAGAACACAAATTGACAACACATTATTCATAATGAAAGAAACTTCTACATAAATTACCAGAGTCTAAGTCATTTGCAACACATCACACAAAACTGAATCTGTGTCATCACCTACAACTTCCTCCGGTAACTGACCACCAAGATCAACCCACCAGCTTGAGACATACAAACTATATTCACCACCGGCGAATGCAAATATTGAACCAGCTTTACATAATAAGGGCCTTCTGTGATAAGAGATGGCTTTTATTTGTGTCATAAAGACAGACTGTAAATGTATGTTATCTGGACAACAGGTAACAGAGAAACCATTTCTATAGCTGTTTTAAATGATTGCATTTGGATAAGCATGGTGATCCTGTTTTACAAAAAACATACATGAGTAAAACAACTTAAGAAATAATAATTATATCAAAAAAGTGCATGCACAAGAAGAACACGTATATGACAATGAACATGTTTCCTGATAAAGCATTAGACCAATCAATCCATCTCACTAGCAGATCATCAGGGTCTTGGGTATGTTTTAATGAAAGAAAACATATTCTTTATCCTGGGCACTTAGCTTCACTTAATTGCACATTTAAACAAACACAGAACAATTGCAAATGTGCAAGGCTTCATCAAATATTCTTTAGAAACACATGGAGACATACTAACAAATGTCATGCTCTGTAGCACTCTGGTTCTGCAGATTAACTGTGTGGCCTACAGGAGCAAACACAAGCTCTGATTGTGTCAAAAATATACAACTATTAACTATCACATATTCAGTATATATTCTTTGTATATGGCATCAAAAATTGTAGTTTGTAATTTTTTGGGAGTCATACATTCATATACTATAACTACACACTGGATATTTAGGCACTGTAATAAACTCTGTAATACAGAGTCTTGTTCCGCCATAGAGAGTAGGAATTATCAAACTTAAGAAGGTAGGTGCCCTCGCCTGGGAATTCATGACATCCACCATGAACAGACAAGTGGCTGTCCTGGCGATACACAGGAAGGATTTCCCCCAGATTAACGTTGGCTACTGATTTGGAACCCTTCTCCACATCTCCACTGCTAACAGGTCCTGTAACAGAAAGCACACACACACGCATACAGCTGAACAACTAATACATGGATGTATGGATGCAGAAATCAATGTGTGTAATGTAAAAGAGTCCATGCCAAAAAATAATAATATTTATATATTTTTTTATATAAAATAAATCTGGGAGAAGTACCAACTCACCTTCGGGATCTTCATCCTCGTCCTCATCGTCGCTGGACTCGCTGACGTGCACGGTGATGGCCCGGCTGGTGACGGGAGTCCAATCGAAATAGATCCCGAAGCCGATGTCATAGCCATCAGTGGCGAACTCCCAGCACACCTGCTTCCCCTCATGGACGGTGGGAACATGCACAGTCATGATGTCCCCGCGGTACACCATCACAACGCTGTCCTTCTCAAGCCGGAGCTTGGTCTTCAGCTCTCTGAGTGCCGGGGACGTCCATGTGGATGGAGGCTTCAACGGAGGCAGCTGGGCTGTGTAACAAGAACAGACCCACCCAAAACACAGAATGAAAACCCCCAAAAAATACATTAAAGTATAAAAAAGTGAATTTCTAAGCTTTCATTTGATCTGGAAGGGGAATATTTGGAAGGGCACAATTGTTGGAAGATTTAAAAAAAAAAAATTGTGGCGTGTCGTTTAGATTTTCACTGAGACCATCAACCTTGGAGAGTTAGTGGGTTTGAAGTGTGAGGCGTCTCTAAAGCACCACTAGGAGCGATATTGAGCCTCACCTTTTCTCTCCGTATCGTGAGTATCCCCTGTAGCGCTGTCGTCTTCTGTGTCTCCGCCCTCAGCTTGCACATTAGGAACCTCCTGATTACTCTGAAAACAAACACATTAGAACACACACACCTTTAACGAAGGTTACTACTGTTTATCAATCTCTGTGGTACTATTAGGCAAAGCAAGCTCAATATACCTCCACGGTGTCATTGATTTCACCCATACCAGCTTGATTGATAGAAGAGGTGCAATTCTGTGAGAGGTCAGTACTCTGAAGCCTGAAAAAAATATAACAGATCATGTTGTAATTACTCCTCAATAATTCATGTGTCAGGGGAAAAGTGCAACAGTGACTGTCAATCTTAAAAAGCAACTATATGTATGACTATACTGGTTGGATTTAAGAGTGGTCAAGAACATTTAATCAAAGATCAAAGTACCAGGACGCGATGAGTAGCTATATGACATACCTGTCTAACGGACTGTTCTCCCAATTTTTCGATGTAATTCCGGGGAAAGAAGAAACTGACAGCGACGACAATCTGGATTGAAGCTCCGATGTAGCTTCTAATCTCTCCATATCTGAAATCAGTCGATGAACACTTCTGTTCACATGCGACCGACCTTCTTTCGCTCTGGTTCCCACCCATCTCCCTTCCTCCCCCTATCTCTCTCGCTCTCTTTCTCTCTCTCTTTCTCTCTCTCTTTCTCTCTCTCTCTCTCTCTCTCTCTCTCTCTCTCTCACATACACACACACAGACACACACAAACGTTTTAAATGAACGAATAAGAAAGGCGTTGTGTCACTGACATTGCACCATGGGGTCAAGCTTTAGATAGATGATTGACACACTGGAAGTGTTCAAATTGCAAATACATTAGCTACAGTTGTCGAATATGTTGCAACATCCGCAATGGTTTTCCTAGTCCGTTATTGACCACCGAATCGTGCAAGTGTTTCACTCATGTGTGACAACAAAACGCAAAATCAAAAGACAAAACTGCTAGATAAAATGGTGCTCTCTCTTAGAGCACCATTCGTCCAACTTGATCCCTACTCTAGCAAAGAGGATCGCCTGGCAGCACCAGCAGCATCATATCCCTTGAAGCTAGCCTTCGTTAGCTTGCTAATTCGCTCTATCGACGACAACCTGGATAGCGACGTTAGCATTAGCCACTGGCAACTAGCTAGCTGCCTAGTGGTGTTGCCTCACCCAGTCGTATCACTCCTATAAATAAGAAAGTTACAAGTAAGGAGAGTACAAACCTACAAGAGATGTCAATCATGTGATTGGGTGTAGCGTATGATTATTCCCCTTTGGCTGTCAACACCCCCCCCCCTGGAAATGTATCCAGTGGACAAGCAACTGGAAGTAAAAATACTACGATTCCTCGAAGAAAAAAATCACTCGTCCTTCGGTTTTAATACTTCCGTAATTTTACGTATGTTGACGGAATCCGGGGGTGTGCTTTGTTAAAGTGACATTCCACCCAACAGTGAGGATTTACTTTTCCTTTTTCTGTATTCTAACACGTAGGCTTCGCTTCAAAGTGTAAATAGCATATGACCAAATGAAGCCTAATCATCAATAGATCTTTATTGAATACCTACGTATTGGCATAAAATATTTCTGAAAATCAACATGACACGAGATGCTGTATTTTGCAACGATTGTGTGATACCTTCTTTAACTAGTTCAATTTTTAGTGTTCCTGCCCTGCTAGGGATTGTTTGTAAACAACAGAGATGCACTCTTGGATTGCTTTGTTCCTTGTTATAAAGATTGATAATGGTGTCTCCTTTGTCTGAGCGTCAATCAAATTTATCCAGGGAAAAGGCCTGAAACACAGCAAAACAAAATGAATTCAACAGGTGAATTAAACAAACAAAAGAATCACTCTCTTTTTTCACATCTATCTTCATCTAAATCCAGGATACTATGCGGTGATTAAGATTGCAGAGATACACAACTTACTCGTCTGGAGAAAGGGAAGATGCATATGAAGAACACACATAACTGTGTTGGGTGAATTTCGCAGTGTCTGACTCTTTCAACTTAAATAGCGAATTGATGAGTTCCAGGGCTTCAGCGGATGTCCTTTGTGCATTGGTGCAGATGTTCAGGAGAGAATAGAACAGTCCAGATACCCACTTTGGATTCAGAGACAGGCCACCTGAATACAATTTATAAGTTAGTTAAATAATACCAAATGGGACACAATGTATCTGAGGTATTTGAGCATAGCACAGTAGTGTTTAATACCAATATTACCGACCACTCATTGTAAGAGGACAAGATGATTCCACTAATTTGGGGTCTTTTACAGCCTGTGTCAGATGACTGTGGGACAGATACACGTCACTCCAGTCACAAACCCCAAATTCATATTGTGGTTTCAGAATGAAGCCGTGTCCAAGAATCTGCGCCAGCCTAGAACACGTGATACAACATGGCAATGTGTTGTTGATCACTTTTATTACGATTCTACAACTAAAGGAAAATACTAGGTTTTACCTTTTAACATGCACAGCAGACGTGAAGCTGTACACCAGGCAGTGTTTGGGCACGTGAGAGCAGATCTCTGCACACACCTTAGTCACCTGAGAGGGCAGGCAGCAGAGGAACAGCAGGTGTGCCCAGGCCACAAGTCTCCGGTTGTCAAAGTAGCACTTAATCCCCAACTTGACACACCCTTCTGCAATGCATGACAAACATATTCTTCTTGTAGGTATGAGCAGAAAACAGTTATAGGATGACAAAAGGACCGTATTAAGACCTACCAAGGGTTTCAGGTCTCCGAGTTGAAATGTTGATTTGAGATGGCTTTATTCCAGTCTTTTCCAGAAGCACATGGGCCAACTGTTTACCGAGGTTACCTCCTCCAAGAATCCCCACCGTTAGCTCCATCTCTGGCCTGTAGACAATTGATGCCCCTACATCTTGGTCCAGAATTCTCCTTTGAATGGTCTTCCTCCAAATAAAAATAAAACATGATCCTTAGCCATTATGATAGGGGAGTTGTGAGACAAATTTTGTAGAAATGATTTATGTACTAAGGAATGTCAATATGTACTCTACCTCAAGGAATTAGCAAGTTTGCAGACAAAAGCAGCATGCGCACATCCACAAATAGACAGTCCAGCGGATCGTGCACGCAGGAACAAGTATTCCTTTTCATTTTCGCTAAGTCCACACTCAAACCCAAGGGTTTTCAGATTGACGGTGAAGTCCAACATCATCTGTAAGCTACATTTCAGGCGTGACAGCAATAATGGCCTTATATTATTTTTTAAATATCAATGCTAACCGTTTATAACCCACGGTTATCAAATCATACATCAAATAATTGGTGGTAGACTATGTATTGGTGTAACAAAATATGTTATATTATTGCACTTACCAAACGCCGATATCCCGGTACCTATGGTAACGACCAAACATGCACTAGCTGAGACAACAACATTTAAGGTTGGATAACAAGGTTGAAACTCAAAAGTTCACAGACACTGGGGACCACAAAGTCTCCCGAATGAGGAGGCAGTTTTCATAGGTAAAAGACAGCTACTAACCAGATCCTACAGAGCCAACAGAAGAACGCTAGAATAGTCAGTTTGTACAGTACTGCACGAACAACGACTGTACAGGATTGATCTGCAGAATAGTAGACTAGTCTAATCTAATAGCTAGTACAGTTGCTAGTCTAGCTAACTGCAGTATCACTGAACCAAAGAATTCGGTACTCTGCGGTAGTTGGGTCATTCATATTAAGAGGTAATAAGTCTATATTATTGGCTTCTGACAAAAAAAACGTGTTAACGTTCCTTCCATCTTCTACTTAAATCCATGGAACAGGCAATGAAGCAGTTAGCTACCAATTTTCCCTAAAACTGATTAGCTCTTAACATTTGTGGACTTTAAATATTTATTTCCCTTTTAATAAACATGTCATGCTTTTAATACAAATTCCGAAAGTTAACTGTACACATATGTACAATAAACGATATTCTTATTTTCCACAATTACCAATGAGTTAGCCTACATATAAACAATGTCTTCCTTTTTCAACATGTGACATGATGTGAATTTAGAAATAGCGTGACCACACAAGTTGACTAAAAAGGTTCAACATGAACATGGTTTTTAAGACTTAGGTGACACCAAATATGTAGAAATAGAAATTGTGTGTTTTTGAAATATATATATATGTGGAGAGGAAAAGTATTTGACAAACAACCGTAAAAATAAAAGTGGAATTGGTGCCATAAAACGTTTGGCAAAAACTATTTCCAATTGTGAGTTTTAAAGTGAAGTAATTCTATATAGGCCTATCTTTTACATAATTGTTATATTTATCTATGTACTAGTCACATGTGACCATGTCATAAATTGGTACGTATCACTGAAATGTATTTTACAATGCTGACTGTTACATTTGCCTGAAATGTTACATATTGTTAATTACAGTTCCCACACAAACATAAAATACATACATAACATACAGGTGATATTACATTAGTTTACAGCTTATCTAAGAAATTATTTGACATAAGATAACGATAATAACCAATTGCAATAGACTAGTTGTACCAGGAATTTTAAAATTCTGCAAAGAATTGTACTTTAAACTCGTGTCGTCTTCATTAGACACCAAAGTATTTTTTCCTCATTGTTTATCAAAGCCTGTTGTCACATTCAAAGAGCCAGTCATACCCTTAAAAATATGATTTACTGTAGAACTACAGGGTACAGTGGCCTAAACTCTATCTTCATACATTACCCTTGCTGCAAAGTCCCATTTTCTAACAAATCATAGTGTGATTGTATATTTTAACCATGAAGGCACAGCAATTCTGATTCTAGTTCAAATTGCCTATGAGATGACTTTCGTTTTAATCACACCAGCAAAGACTATAAATCAGCACCAGGTCCTTCCAGAATTGTGCACACAGGCGCAGCTTGAGGAGCCAAGCTTAAGCTGAGGGTCAGTTGGCCTGTTTTAAAAATGGCGGTTGGTTCTAATGTCAGTTTAGTCGGTCCAGTCAGTGGGCCCATTACTCCTCCCCTTGCCTCCATTTCTGAGACTCCTCCTGCCTCGCGTCGGGGTGGATCTGGTTCCTCATGCCCCCCAGGACGTTGGAAGTGGCCTCGGTGGCCATGATGAGGGGCTTGACCACGGCGGGGGGGAGCTGTCGCAGGACCCCCCCCACCGCCCCAGTCATCCCCCGCTGCTCGTGCTCACGGGTAGCCGTGTCGTAGATGGTCAGCGCTGTGTCGGTGATCCCCTGGAGACGCACACAGCAACGTTACCGCGGTCACAGCTGCCATGTCTGTTATTCGTGCGGTTATTTTTTCAGACTGTTTATTTACCTCTTTTACAACGGTGTAGGCTTTGGCGACGCCCTCGCGGAGGTCAACTGGCTGATGAGCCAATCGGTAATGAGAAAAACGCTTCACCCTCTTCGTCTCTCGCTCATCGGGTCCTGGGGACACCATGTCGTAGGCCGTCTCTGCTGCTGCCTGAAGGAAAGAGACAAACAGACACAAACAGACTGAGTTGATCTTCGCTCCTTGGATGTAGATCCTCATAACTGCTATGCTTGTTCACACAGTAGAAGTGTGAAGGTGGATCGGAGCGGCTGGTTCTACCTGGATGGTCCGGACCATGCGGTTGGTGAGTTCTAGAGCAGCCATTGCGGTCGAGGTTCCAAAGGAGGCAGTTCCACGCTGGAACCCTCGGACGATCCTGCCGTCCTTCCGGTACTGTTCTATCGGCAGCCAGACCAGATCCCTGAAGCCCTGGACTGAACACAAACCCATCCCTGAAGCCCTGGACTGAACACAAACCCATCCCTGAAGCCCTGGACTGAACACAAACCCATCCCTAAAGCCCTGGACTGAACACAAACCCATCCCTGAAGCCCTGGACTGAACACAAACCCATCCCTGAAACCCTGGACTGAACACAAACCCATCCCTAAAGCCCTGGACTGAACACAAACCCATCGAACCAACCACATGATAAACTGGTGTACATCAGTTTTGTCAACAAACCTTTTAGACGAAGTAGCTTTATACCCCAATGTAGTAGTAAAACATCAACAAAAGAACAGCATTTCTACTGGGATCGGAGTGGCCTAAATCATAATGCCCTTTGTCACTACTGTGAGGTACTAACAAGCTTTTCTCAAATCTCCTTACAAAGGAGCATTTCATCATTTCTGTGACCAATCCCCCGTGAAAATGTGCTTTCTAAATGGCCGTGAGAACACAGGTCTGTACCCCCGAACCAGCGGTTCTGCCTGCCTGGCCCGCCCACTCACCCAGCTGGACCAGGGAGTGCATGGGCCCAACGCCACTCAACAGTCCTGGCAGCTGGTTCTTCCTGATGTCATTGAGCCACTCGTTTATAGCAAAGGAGAAGAGCTTATCCACACCTAGCAGCCTGCAAGAAAACCAAGTAGACAATCAGCACTGATGTTTCTTAATTAGATTTTTTTTGTTTATAATCATAAGGAAACCAGTACAATATTTTAAAAATAAAGAAAATCCTTCCGGTGTATGAAGACTGCAGTGCAGGTTAAACATACCCTTGCCTATAACACAATCGCCTTAGTTTCAGCTCGGAGCAGTTTAGCTGTGTCAGCCCAATTACAATCCCTGCAAATGTTCCCTGAAACACAGAAGCAGTGAAAGACAAGTCAAACCTACTGCTCTCTGGAAATAATATACTCCTTATCCATTCACTACCTGCTGATGTACTGTACTTTAAAAGACAATTACAACAATTATGTACACATCCTGCATGCGTTTATATATAATGTATTACAAAGTGCTCTTATACAACATACCTGCTCCATTGAAACATGTTTCCCATGATAGTCCAGGCGTATCGGTACTTCAGACGTAAACCTGAACTCTCTGTGATAGAAATAAGAAATCTTAGTTCAATCAATTGTCCAAGTACAAATACTTTTCAAAATATATATATATTTTTTTAAGAATATATTTTTTAAATGTGAAACTTTGTGTTGAGTGTCAAAAGTTTAGAGAATATATTTTTTAGAAAGTGTACTCATTGATGAGTACTCGATGAGGACTCTACTATCCTCTACCGTACTCTGCTGTACTCCCTTTTAGGCTTCTTTGTTCTCCTCTCCCTTCACCATTTGTGTGAAAAACATTTCGAAAGGTTGAAAAAACAAAACCTGAAGAAGATGGGTTGGTCTGTGAACGAGGCAGTGGCAGCATCAGCTTCTCCAGGGTCCTCGCTCCCCGAGGCAGCCAGCCCGTTCTGACTGGCGCGGCTCTGGGTAGGAACAGAGATGATGGGGGCCGGTTCCTGGCTGGCCCCTCCGTGCTTGGTAAAGCTGCAGGACACCTCTGGAGTAGGAGGCTTCTTCATGGACACATACAGGGCTGTGGAACAACACGGACACTTCCACGCGTCACTACAGGTAACGGTGCAGCCACGACCCTCACATCAAGTACGGCTTGGTGTTACAGGCTGAAGCAAAGCAGCCTTACCTTAATTTTGTTATAGGAATTTTTCTTACATTTTGTGGCATTTTTCATGCTTTAAAGGATAGTTTTTAGGTGAACTGTGACAGGAAAGAGAGAGGGGAAGACATGCAGCAAAGGGACAGGGCAAGATTCGAACCCAGGCCATCAGGTGAGCTGGCCTCAGACTTACCTTCCTGGTCCGGGGGAGAGAACAGCTCCACCTCAGCAGCGAGGCTAGAGAAGAAGTCCTTCAGGAAGAACAAGGCATCCTACGAGAAGGCATAGGGGGACCACAGTCATGTGATCGTGTCTTACTCAAGAGGCACTCATCATCTGTGCATCACTGATGGGATTACATTCATCTGTTTCTCTCTCCCTCGCTCACCTGGTCGATGTTGAGGCGGAGGGGCATCAGAGAGATCCGTAGGCAGCATTCCTGCGGCGCCGGGCCCATCTCAGGACAGATGTGCAGGGCTCTTACCGTCAGCTGCAAAGAAACCTCACACTCACGCACCAACCTGCCTCACCCACTCCCACCCACCCGCGTTTTAACCCTGACAACATGCCCTGTTCCTCCAGGCTCTGCTGGTGGTGCTCACCATGTTGGAGTGGGCCTTGCGGGGCATCTCCTTGCTGGTGTACAGGTACAGGAACTTGTTCATCTGGGAGCTGGCCAGGCGGTCTCGGATCTCCAGGTCCTGGACGATGAAGACCTGCCGAGACACGGGCTGGTCCATCGCCGACCCACAAGCCACCTGGGTCATCTGAGGGTAAACCTCGTGTTGGAACCTCACCTGAGGACACCAGCAAGAACACCTGTTAGATCTCTGAAGGCCAACTCACACTGCCCCAACAACATCCAACAAACATTCTACTGTTGGCTGTTGGGTTTGGAAAGATCACGCTCATCACACCAAACCATCACAACCCAACAACTGTCGGTGTTGGTTTGGCCTCTTGCCTTGCTGAGCTGGATCTCCATCAGGACATCCGGGTTCCTGCCCCGCCCTCCCCCGGGGCATCCCCCAGCCCGGCCCTGCCTGACCGGGGTCTGGGACGGGGAGCTGTGAGGCGTGCACCTTCAACAACCAGAGGACCAGAGATCAGCACAGGTTCAACCACAGCCGTGTAGACAGCCTCTCTGTCCCCTCCACGCCCGAAGACCTCACCCCCCCACAGACTCACCCCCCACGCCCACAGACTCACCCCCCCACAGACTCACCCCCCCACAGACTCACCCCCCCCACAGACTCACCCCCTGCTTCTGGCTGGAGAGGAGGCGTACGCCGAGGCTCCAAAGTCCTTCCCTCCGTAGAGGTGCCAGACCACAGAGATCTCCCTGATGAGGTAGCGCACCTCTGGGATGGGGAAGTTCAGGGTGCCCCTGCTGGAGTCGCTGCTGGTCAGGGGCTGGCTGAAGTGATCGTCTTTCACCTCTATGGTGTCGCCGGTCAGCTTGTGAACCACCGGCTCCTGGTCCTTGTCCTGAGGTACACAACACAGACACATGAACCAGGCCAGTGAACCTTGACTGAAACAACAGGCTGTTCAGGCTGGGGAGAATGTCGCTCTGTGGTTAGAGAATTTGACTGCAGATCTGAAGGTCACAGGTTCGAATTCCTCCCTTGTGCTGTACATGGCTTTGGACAAAAGCCTTGTCTAAATGATACATTATACATGACAGTAGGAAGACCCTATGTAGCAGTCCAAGAGATTCACTGTCATGGAAACAACAGACGGTCATTCAAGACGATTGAATTCTCTGGACATGGCAAGCAACAGATATGATATATGGTACGAGTTTAGCAAAGCAACATATAAGATATGGTATGAGTTTAGCAAAGCAACATATAAGATATGGTATGAGTTTAGCAAAGCAACATATAAAATATGGTATGAGTTTAGCAAAGCAACATATGAGATATGGTATGAGTTTATCCAATTCACATTGGCTACGTTTATACATTTAGTCATTTTTTACGAGCTCTAACCTCGGCTCTGGAGCTGGGAGTCTCCAGGATGCAGAAGTCGTCGGCCTCCTGGGTGAGGTTGGGGATGGGGGTGATGAGGGGGGAGTGAAGCGTGGGGTAGGTGGGGTAGGTGGGACTGGACTCCTGTGGCAGGTTCCCGCTCTCGTCCGGGAACAGGAACAGGTCAGAGCGGGGAGGGTCCAGGTCCAGATTCTGAGCCTCATGAAGTCCTACAAGGGAGGGAAAATAACTGATTAGAACTACGGTGTGTACTATGCTAATGTATTAGGCACCTAAGATTTATTTTATATGAATATTGTCTTACATTTCTTCTGTATTTGTAAGGTAGTTGAGAAAAACGTTGAGAAAAATGGTGTTTAGTCTTTCCATTTAATTATTTCTAGAACCATTCTTGATTTACCTTAAAATTGTGTGGAAAAATGTGTTTGCTGTAAAACTGATGCTGAAGACTTTCGCACTTGTCTGTGTGTACTGTGTGTGTGTGTGTACTGTGTGTGTGTGTACTGTGTCTAACTCGTCATGCCGAGGCTGTCTGAGTGCAGGCCCACCGTTGTGCTGCAGGCCCAGGGCGTGCTGGCTGTCTGTGTCCTCCATGGCCTCGCTCATCAGATCCTGCAGCAACTGCTGCTCCGCCTCGGGCAGCAGGGGGGCCTGGGAGGGGGGCCGGCTGGGGGCCTCCGGCTGAACACACACACACACACACACACACACTTCCATCAGAACACAGGGAGAGCTGAAAGGAGTGCCCACACAACCTTATTCTGGGTCTTTATCATCTTTTCTTATTGACAGGACAGTTGGAGAGAGACAGGAGGAGGGAGAGAGACAGGAGGAGGGAGAGTGACGGGGAGATGTGAAGGATATGGCCTCAATCGGATTCGAACCTGAGCCCCTGCATTTGGCGTTAGCCTGACTGGTCCGCTCTCTTACCCCCTGAGCTACCGGAGCCCCCAAACTCCATTGTTAATGGGATGAGGGCTGTGTGAGTAAGACAGCTGTGAAGGGTTTTAAAGACCTCAGATCGTTTTACGGACTGACCTTGGTTCTGTATTTAGAGCCGCTGCACCTGACCTCCACTCCTGCAGGGGGCAGCAGGTCTCCGTAGCTGGCCACGTACTGGATGAGGTTCATGAGGGCCGCACAGGAGTCGGAACACGTCCTGATGTGGATGACATCACTGGAGCAGCGTAGCTCAAATCTCGGCTCCGTCTGTGCAAACACCAGACAGGGGGGGATTTGAACCAGTGTGCCCCAAAGTTGAAAGCATGTTTCTCATTCATGGACTGAACTTTTCAACTCTTACCAGCTCTCCGTTCAGGCCTGGTTTGACAGCAGTTATCCTCAGCTCCAGAGTGCCCATGTCTACAACCTGAACATAGTCTGTGGGAGGACGCAAAGTCGACACTCATAAGTTATGACACATATATTTACTTAACAAGAATAGCTATTGTCAATCATATTCAAACATATTCAAATGCTACACTGTGAGGCCCAGCTTACCTCTCGCCAGGTTCACAGAAACGGCGTTACACTTTTCGGACAGGAACAACGCAGCTTCGTCCAGAATGATCCTGGAACAAAGGAAGCAGGGTTATCAGACGTGTGTGTGACCTGTCTGCGTTGTGACCAGGGCGGGTGCCCAGGGCGGGTGCCCAGGGCGGGTGCCCAGGGCGGGTGCCCAGGGCGGGCGTCGTACCGGAGCGTGGAGGAGGAGCGGTCTAGAGACACGCTGCTGGAGATGCTGAACGTCTCAACCAGCAGCAGAGACCTCAGGGGCAGGTACAGCGGCCTGAGGACACAGGAACACAAACAAGCTTAGTGGTTAGAGCATTTGACGGCAGATCATGAGGTTGCAGGTTCAAATCCCCCTGTACTGTACATCGCTTTGGATAAAAGCGATCCATTCTGACATGGTTCTTGTAGAGGCCCACAGCACCTGTAGTCCAGAGAGCAGCTCCACAGGTGCAGGTGAAGGGTTGTGACAGAGGAAGGAGGCGTGTATCCCAACACAGGCTCGTCAGACACGTTCAGGAAGTCCACAATCTGTTCCACACGTCAGGGAAAACCAACAGTCAGGACAGAGGGGGTTAGCGGCAGAGTGGAGGTGCAGGGCCTGTGTGTGCGTGTGTGGGCCTGGGGGTGGTTACCTGGTCGTACCAGCCCAGGCTGGGGTGGACCACACGGTGCTGGAGCGTGGCTCCTCTCACTCCCACAGCGATCAAGAACTCCTGTGAGAAACACAAAGCACTCATACGTGACACGGCTCCACCGGCAGAGCTGACACCACTCATGACCCAGGATGGGGCGTACGGGACAGGAACCGTGGACCAGGCTGTACCTTGACGTTACGGTCCATGTTCTGAGAGGAGATCTTGACGGCAACAGACAGCATGCTGTGGGCCTCCAGGCCAATCCCCTCCGAGGGGGATGTCCTATCAGGAACCGTCTCCGAGGGGTAGATGGCTGGCTCCAGCCAATGAGGACGCGTCCTGCAAGGCAGCTTGATGTCAGCTACAGGGGTGTCCCCATCTATCAGTCCTTGGAAGACAGAAAACAGAGAGACAACAAGTGAGGCTACAGGGATAAGAGTTGTTATGATGTCATAGATCCAGTAGCATAACTGACTGGAAATTCATCAAGTCAATCCCTAGGTTGAGTAGATGGTCTTGTTCCCCCGTCTCACCTTGGTGATACAGGCAGACGTTACTGGTGTGGAAGCAGATGTAGTGTTGATCTTTGTAGCCCTCATACTGGGTGACACTGAAGAGAACTCCGTTCTTCACCTCCAACCAGAACTCCCCGTGTCTGTTCTCCAGCACGGTCTTATCCTCCTTCTGGAGGGAAAAGACGACAGTGACTGAGCACAGCTGGAGCTAGCTCTATAAACATAACCCTGAGGTCCTAGTGAGAGCGGTCTGACCCTCTCTCCGTCCCTGAGGTCCTAGTGAGAGCGGCCTGACCCTCTCTCCGTCCCCCAGGTCCTAGTGAGAGCGGCCTGACCCTCTCTCCATCCCCCAGGTCCTAGTGAGAGCGGTCTGACCCTCTCTCCGTCCCTGAGGTCCTAGTGAGAGCGGCCTGACCCTCTCTCCGTCCTGGTGGCGTACCTTGGCGGAGGTCTGGAGGGCCACCAGGCCGTGGTTGACTGTGAGGATGACAGAGAACAGGCTCTGGGAGCTCTTGTTGTGGGTCTTGGGCTTCTTCCTCCGCCGGGACCTGAGGCCCAGGTCAGAGGCTGGGGAGTAGTACTGCATGGTGTCCTCATCTGAGCCGCTGTCCTCCTCTAGACATAGGACAGACACAGGACAGAGACATAGGACAGACACAGGACCGAGAAACAGGACCGAGACACAGGACAAACCATGACAGTCTGAACATACAAGTGATAGGACCTGGAAGCTGTTTCCACTTACAGCTCCATCAAGACCACATCCAACAGTTAATGTATTTGATATATATATATATATATATATATAGCATACAAATACTTGATTGGACAGTTTCAGTGATGTCTTACAGGAAAGAGATGGGGGGGGGGGGGAGGAGACATAGAGACAGAGAGACAGAGAGAGCGAGCGAGAGGACATGCAGTAAGAGGCCCAGGCCAGACTCAAACCCAGTGTACCACCGGGCTGCCACACCCCCTGTAGTGAAGGATTCTCTCACCCTCAGGTCCGGTGGAGCGGAAGGGGCTGAAGCTGTCCTTGGTGTAGGTGTTGATGAGCTGGCTGGCCACCGACAGACCCACTCCGTATGGCATGTTCTCCACCGTCTCCACGGGCGACGGAGCCGTCGGCTCCCATAGCAACAGGTCGTTGTTTATCCTGGGAGACGTCAGGGTCATTTACCTCCTCATCAACAAGTAGTCACAAAGAAGCAGGCAGACATGCTAAGGAGACCTGACGCTGTGAGGCCTACCTGTTGTGTAGTTTCTCGTAGAAGGCCTTGCTGTGTAACGACAGCTGTACGTTGGGAAAGCAGAGCTCCAGGATGAAGCGGGAGTTTCCCATGGTTTTCTCCTGGAACTCGGTCATCTCAGCCACATCGCCAGGTATCACCATCTGTGGAGAGAGGGGATAAACCATCGTCTCCTTCAGCCTCACATATTTACTAAATCTTCCTTAGGACCTGGTTGAGTTGAATGTTGTTTCAGGTTGTAAACATGGACATGACAGCCCTGCACCTGGTCTGGAGTGTAAACCTGGCCCCTTACATTTACATTTAGTCATTTAGCAAACGCTCTTATCCAGAGCGACTTACAGTTAGTACAGGGACATTTACCCGAGGCAAGTAGGGTGAAGTGCCTTGCCCAAGGACACAAGTCATTTGCACAGCCTGGAATCGAACCGGCAACCTTCTGATTAATAGCCCGATTCCCTAACCGCTCAGCCATCTGACCCTTACCTCTTCGTTCTCGTACATGACCCTTCGCGAGGAGAAAGGCGACGGTTCGGGCTTCCCAAAGTCACAGACGTCCTTCAGGGAGTGGGCGGCCCCCTCCTCTTCCTCCTCCTCCTCCGGGGAGTTGTCCTCTGCCCCCTCGTCCTCCTCGGCGGTGCCTCTCTCCAGGATGGAGTGCACCGCGGGGGGGTTCACCTTCAGCACCACCCTGCATGAGAAGGAAGGAGAGCGTTGGAGCAGTTCAGTCAGTGAGGGTGTTTCCAAAGGAGTTAGAGAGGGTTGGAACTTGTGGTATTTTACGCTTAAAAAAATAAAGGTTCCAATTAGATCTAAGGACAGCCATTACCGACCTTTTCCACTTCATGGCCCACTTGCATAATTTACCAACAGTAGAAATATTTCAATTATTTTCTTTGGTTTGGCGGCCCACCACTAGTGGGCCACAGCCCACAGTTTGGGAATCGCTGCCATAGGAGAACCTTTTTTCAGTTCCACAAGGAACCATTTCAACTGGGGTTCTTTTAAGAATCTTTCATGAACTGGTTATACAAACAACCAACTAAGGGTCTTCAGCTTGATGCCGTGTGGTTACCTGGGCCAGTCAAACTTGCCACTGTCAGAGGACGTGGTCATGTCTCCATCCATGGTGTGGGACACTTTGAGGAACCTGGCTGCTGGAAGCTCTGGCTCCTCCTGGAACTTCCCTGGGGGGGGGGGGGGGGGGGGGGGGGAATAGGTTGACATTTTGGGTTTTAAGATTTTTTTGTTGTTGTCTATTTTCTGACTGGAGAGAATTCCTAAACATCAGTTATCCACAGTCAGTGAGACATACCAACTAGCTCTCTGAAGGTGAGCTCCATCTTGGTCTGCTCTGGGCAGCTGCCTCCTGTAAACTCAGTCTTCACCTCCAGGTCCTCAAGCTCCAGGTACAGCACCTCCTTCTGAAGAGACTTCTTGAACCACGGGCCTCTCTCCTGGTCGGACCGCAGGTCCGGGATAGGGAATCGAACCACCAGGCTCAGGACAGGAGCGTTGACCGTTAGTGACACGTGGCAATTGGCTGGGGTGCGGCTGTCATCAAGGAAGACCTCCGCAAAGGCTTTGTGCTGTGAGATAAGCAAAGAAAGGCATTCAAGAGTATGTTTGTTTTTTTTCCTCTGGCATAAAGAGCAGAGAGAGAGAGGATGAGGTCTTTACCAAGCTGACGTGTTTGTTGTAGGACGTATACATGTGTGAGGACATCATCTCCGTGGTGACCAGTTTCTGCGGCTGCAGCAGGGAGTTGAGGCGGTCGACGATGCTGATGTCCAGCTCTGAGCGCACCTGTCCCAGCTCTACCTGGATCTCTGCCTTCCTGGGCATGCTGCTCAGACGCACCTGGCCGCCCTGGACGCGCCAGGCAGGAGAGGACCCGTGAAAACAAGCAGGTCCCCGGCCTCGTGTGTCATCAGCTTTTTTAAACACACCATGGCCTCGTTTCCCAGACATGAATTAAGCCTAGTCCTAGACTAAAACCATTTTCAATGGAGATCTTCCTTGAATGTTTCTCTAACTTTAGGACTAGGCTTAGTCCATGGCTTGAAGCCAGTTCTAGACTTTAGTGTTTTATCTTCATTACATTTTTCTACTCAGATTAGGGCTTGACCCTTGTCGGGGAAATTGGCTGTATGATCGTTTACCTGAGGCCCCCTGCGCTCAGCCAGTTTGTAGAGCAGGTGCAGGCAGGTGGCAGGTGACGAGTCAGCGCTGCTGGTGGTGTCGAATGTCAACAGCTGAGGTGAAAAGACAAACCAGTGAGACACACCTTGACTAGGCATTTTGTCAGGTGCATGCAAGCGTGTGAGGTCCCGAGAGCTGTACAGACATGAGTGGTGTTGTGGTTCAGGAGCGGCTCACCTCAGTGTACTGAGCCCTCCTCTGGGAGGCTGAGCTGAGGTTCTCAGAGGGAAACAGGCACTCCAGCAGCTCCATCTGGCCCAGGGAGACGTCAGTGCTGAAGGTACGCAGGCTGGAGCCCTGGCAGTGCTCATAGCTCACCTTCAGATCCTGGCCCACAAACCTGCAGAGATGTTTCGGTCGTTCATTAGGTTCCACTAAAGGATGTGCTTAGGGGTGAGGTTTCATGTCCCATACACGTTGAAAACAAGAAATCTGCCCCCCCACACACACACACAAATTATATTTAACGTCCGCATCCTCAGTTATAAAAAAAAAAAGCTGTCCCATCCACATTTGAAAACTAACCTACGCCCCTGACTGAGGGATTAAGAGGTCAATATGAGTGACACAAACCTGAGGTGGTCGTGGGGGCAGGCCATGTCGAACACGGCCCGGGACTGAATGAACGACGCAGGGGGGAGGTGGTCCGGGCCGACCAAGCGGAAGAAGCCAGCAGCCATGGGGGCCAGTGGGCTGGGGGCAGCGTTGGGCGGAGGCAGGGGGTCGATGTGGAGGACCGACACGGCCAGGCTACCCAGAGACAGCCTCAACACCAGCTCTGGCCTGGACTCATCACCGTGTGTTTTGGAGGAATGGGCTGAAACACAACAAAGCTCTGATGTGAAAACCTTCCTCAGTGAGTTTTCCTGGGAGTTTTTCCCTTGTCTTCCTTGTGGATTTAGGTTGGCTGAGGGGCAGTTCTGTGGATTTATGTGAATCCCTCTGTGACATTGCTTGTAAAAAGAGCTATACAAATAAAAGCTGATTTGAAATGTTGATTTGAAAACAGACAACTCAGGGAACTTAGGGTGTGACTGTCACTGCTGTGTTCGTCATAAGTAACACTGGTCTGGATTCTTACAGGTCTGTCTCAGCAGCTTGTGTGTTAGGAAGGGAGTCTCCTGAGTGGGCTTCTCTCTCTGACGGGGCACGTCCAGGTACTCATCCCAGAGAGTCTGGAGAAAAACAGAGAAAGCACCGTGAATGTGAGCTTCCAAACCCAGGACAGCTCCTGTGAGTGCAGCTCAGACTCACTGTGACGTTCCCAGAAGGAGACTCCCCTGGGGAGGCTGAGTAGTTGCTGTTGAGTGACAGGTCAAGATCCACAGTGGGGGGTTCCCCCAGAGGGGGGAGCGACGACAGGCTGTGGGACATCTCCATGTCGGCCATGGAGAAGAACACATCCTCTGCTTCAACGCCCAGGATCAGGGAAGGAGGAAACCAGAACACACAATGTCTCAACATGCTTAAGAACTGTCTCAACAATAACCGTGTTAGATAAGTGCATGTAAGATTTGCTCATGCCCACCTCGACTAGACACAGTTCTAGCGGTCTGGCTTTCAAAGAAGTCCGGTTCTGTTCCGGTCAATGGGGAGTCTTTTTTTAGGCATCGGTTTAGCTCCATGTGGAGACGATACTCATCTTCCTGCTGCATGGGACGGCTCTTCCTGTCTTTTGTCCACTCCTGTCCGCCTTTACGAGCAACACAAACAGGTAGTCATTAAAAAAAACATGTTTCCTCTTTAGGACATTGAGTTCTTCAGTGAATGCAGATGTCAGAAGACTACCCACCTGGACTTGAGAACACTCCAAACATGTCCAGAAGGAGATGAACTTGCCTTGGGGATAGCAGCATGACAACGGTGTCAATTTGTCCAACAACATCCAGCTGAAACAGAAGGAACATGGAAACATAGCATCTGAGCATGTCTGGGTAATAACTACAAGGTTTTAGAAAATGAAAATAAATACACAAGACAGTTACAGTAATGCTAACCTTTGCTCCAGGCATGGTCTGGTTCTGTTTCAGTGTGAGAGACAGCTCAATTTTGCCAGTCAAACTGCCAATCTGCATGGGTTCAGAGGGCATAGCGGAGGACATGGGCTCGGTGAACTGGGGATGTGGTTCACAGATGATCCTGGGGTTCCAGCTGGGGGAGAGCTTGGCCTCAGTCTCCTGGGAGCGGGAACAACAAGAGGAGGGGGATCAGTGGGAGTGAATGCCTGTTCTCCGTGGCTTACCTGCACCGTGCACAGAAAGCCAATGGAAACTCACGGCTGGGGTAGGTGAAGATTTGAAACCAGCTCTGGCCGTTTCAGAGAATTCATCCCAGAAGATCTTGACTCCCTCCATCTGCAGGTTCTTATGTGCAAACGTGGTGGGCTGGTGCACGTTGACACTGGGACTCTCCTCGTCAGTCTCGTCACAATAAACAATCCTGAACACGACAGCAGAAGATGTTGTTCATGGGACGTTGACGTAACTGCTAAACACTAACTTAAAAATACCGTATCCCTTACTTGTTTATTCGGATCTCTATAGCAATTCCTGTTTTCGAATTCTCTGGAACGTGTTCAATTCTGAGAACTGTGTCCACAAACGTAACTTTGACTCTGCGTAGAACTTGAAAACACACAGAAAAGAAACTGCTCATAGATCTGTATCAAATCAAAGAACTAACAAAGTCATGTTCATCTGTCATCAAGATTTATCTTATGACATAATGTACCCGTTTCAATTGTTTCTGCAAACTTTTCCAAGCCCTCAAGTGGCTGGAAACTCTCTCCCAGATCGTCAGTCAGTCTCTGGCTCAGACAGTCCTTGGCTAGCTGCATGCTGCTTGTCATGAAGCTGGACCAGCACATGGGCTCCATACCTGAAGCTGAGAAAGTGGAAATTAATATACTACAAAGAATTCTAGCTACAGGACAGGACTAGCTTTAAAAACAAACAAATCTGTCACAGTTATCTCTGATGAGGACGAATGATGGCTTATCTCTAATCCTCACCCACACGAGGCCGCGGTCTGAACACCATCTCTAGGCCTTTGACCTCCAGGGCACAGTTCTCCTGAAGCAGGGCGGCCCATGGAACAGTGAGAGAGATTGTCTGGATGAAGCCCTCGATGACTTCGAAAGGGGCATCCACTGATTCCAGGATCTCATTCAGTGACTGAAAGGGAAGACCGTGTATTTTCAGCACCCAGGACTGATAATACTTAACAGTGGCACTGTAAGCTGCACAACAAAGATTGAAACTCACCCATTTGTCCAATGGCACTTGTGCTAGTGATCCAGTGCCTTGATAAAGGTCTAAACTCAGCTGGTCAAGACTAAGCTTCTCCTGGAGGAAATTTCCCAAGTACCGGTGCAGAAGATATCTGCATGCCCGCTTTTTTATGGACTCCGAGAATGGCCAGGGCATCTTGACTCGCTGAAGATGACACTATGTATTGAATGATGTATTCTGTGCAGATGTTTTATATATATATAGAGTGGCTAATTAATTAAGACGGTATCGGTTCTGTCATCCTATCGATTAAAAAAGTTCAGGAAAAAGTGAGCTTCAACATCCCTCACATCCAAGAGGGAGAGGTAATTCAGATCTACTGAATTCTTGTGCAATGTGAAGAAGTTTTACCGACTCCAGTTTGCTGTGCCTACAAAGTAGAACAGAGACACGAAACAAATTACAGACACCTTTCAAGTGGAGTGTAACGCCAAGAAAAATGCAGTTGGTTAAATCATTATGAGTCAATCGCTTGCTGAGCTCACTCATTGCTGAGTGATTAATTCTTTATTTACAGATACAGACAGCTATACTTGCTACACACACGTACGATAACAGTAAATACGATATATTGCCAGCTAACATAAGGGTAATCAGACAGGTAATCGTTTAGCTAGACAGCAGTCGCTCGACTCATTTCGTCATCAAGACAACAGCCGGTGTCGATAGCTAGCCTAGCTAAGAACCTTTCTGAACATATATACAAATTTTAACTGATTATCTAACCATCATTACCTGCTACTTTGTTTTTCGATCAGTGGTTTGAACCTACTACTAAGATGGGTGTTCGATTCAGGTTCAAACAGGACATGACAAGATTGTCCATGACAACATGATTATTAAATCCCTCCTTATCATCGCTTGTTGTGCTAACATTGGCTACAGTAGCTACTACTTCTAACTAGCTAGCGTGTTAGCTAACGCGTTAGCTAGCTAGGCTATAATAAATCTCATAACATAAATTTGGGGCTCAAATCGATTACATGTGTTTACCTCTCTACCGAATGCAGCTCAGGTGACAAGATAAGACGACGTCTTAAAAATGATGCAATAACCGTATTTGTTGTGGTCGTAGACTAATGATTACTTAACATCTCACCTTAAATTGTTTACAAACACTCTCATGAGTCCGCACCACGTTCGGCTGTGCGTACTGTCGGCGTACTTCTTAAACCACACCCATTTCTGCGCAAATAGACAGAAAATGTTCGGTGCGCATCTAAGCGTTTCCACATGCTTTCCTACTTTCCCCTTGTTTGCTTCTTTCAACTATATACTCACTAAATTAAAAATACTGCAAACATAGCAGCTATAGAATATAAACGTTGTGGTATTGGTTATGACTAAAACTGTATGAACTTTGACAAACAAACAGATGTCTGGATAATGTGTGGTTGTTCGTCGTTATACAAAAATCTGTATATTTCCCAGCGTGCATGAGCAGCCAGGAAGTGAATATCGACAGTTCTGCAGAACAAGGAGGTAAGTAACAGACGTACTTATCGGCCCCCTTGAACATTTTTAACTAAGGTGGATTTAAAAAAAATGGGTTTGTAGGCAATAAAAAGTCATAAATTCTATATGTTAAATAGCTTCTTAGTTGTTTTAACAGTTATCCTAACGTTAGCCAGGTGGATAGCTTGCTAACTCGCTAGCCTACCTACTAGCTACGTGTTAGCTTCAGACGCTAGCTTTGTGGTAGGGAGATTTCATAGATTTTTTCCTTAAAAGCGGGTTTAGTAAGTTGCCCAATGCAAATGACTTAATTGAAATACAGTATTAATATATACTACATGGTAAAATGATGGATATCTGTCGTAAGATTTTTTACCTCTACACGAATTCTAGTAGCTACTGTAATCTGTGCTGCGTAGATGCATAACGTCATCGCACCGCAGGGACTGTTGTTGAGGAAGTGCAACTGGCTGGTAATAATCAGTAGTATCAGAATCTAGTATCTTTCGGTTTTACAATGCGTTTTACAACATTGAGGTTCCTGATATTTTTTTTCAGTTACTTATCAATGCAATTATTTTCTTTTTAAGTCAAATAGACAGACAACCAATAATGATGGTTGAACAATACTAGGTATTTACAGTATATATATATATATATATACACCTGCACTTTGTTCAACACACTGTCCTGATTTTACCACAACTTTGCCAACATCACATAGCTTAGGAAATAGATCATAAAGTTATTGATGTTGATCACTTCATTATTGTTACTCATTCCTGTAGCCTGGCAGGGAGATGGAGATTGACTGCGAACCAGAGGACTCTCTTATCTCCTCGTTTGACGAAGACTGTGTTCAGCTTGGAGGCGTCAAGGACATGAGGCTGGAGGCGGAGGCCGTGGTCAGCGATGTGCTCTTCGCAGTGACGGAGATGTACGTCTCTCAGAGTCTGGACTGTGCTTTGGATGTGGCATACATTAACGTTGAAATAAGAGAAGGTACTCGCTTTTGCCTGGAGCTCACTGAAGCAGGCCTAAGGGTGAGGCATTTCAGACATTTTATATATGTACACATTTTATATACACACACAGTATGTATGTGTATATATATATATATATATATATATATACATTGTGAAATCCCTGTGAATTCCAACATTAGTTCACTTAGCTTAACCAGAACTCTTTATTATACTTTCACAGGTAGTTGGCTATGCCTTTGACCAAGTGGATGAGAGCTTAAGCACTCAGTACCATGAGACAGTTTACTCCCTCCTGGACACCCTGAGCCCAGGATACAGAGCCGCCTTCGGGAACGCCCTGCTGCAGAGACTGGAGAGACTGAAGCAAAATGGACAATAGGTCGAGGGAAAGGAGCTTCTGAAGCCGAGGTTGTTAAAATGGACACTTACAAGACTTTGGTTATGGAGAAAGTTGCTTTCATAGAGACAAAAGTTCTATATGGACTAAAGTATTAAAACTATTTGGACAAAAGTATTGGGACACCCCTCTTAATCATTGAATTCAGGTGTATCCTTCAGTTCCATTGCCACCGGTGTATAAAATCAAGCATCTAACCATGCAGTCTGCCTTTACAAACATTTGTGAAAGAAGTTGCCGTTCTAAAGAGCTCACTGAATTAGAGCGTGGTACTGAAATAGGATGCCACAGTTGCAACAAGTCAGTTCGTGAAATTTCTTCCCTCCCTTGATATTCCACGATCAACTGTAAGTGGTATTGCAAAGTGGAAGCGTTTAGGAACCACAGCAACTCGGCAACTAAATCGGCAGACCATGTAAAGTTTCAGAGCAGGATCGCTGAGTGCTGAGGCATGTGAAAGTTGTCAACCCTCTGCTGACTCAACTGCAGAGTTCCAAACCTCCCCTGACATTAACATCAGCAAAAACGTGCGCTGATATCTTCGAGGAGTGGGTTTCCATGGCCAAGAACCTGCATGCAAGCCTTCCGGGACCGAGCCCAGTGCCAAGCCTCGGATGGAGTGGTGTAAAGCACGCCGCTACCGAACTCTGGAGCCGTGGAAACGTGTTCTGTGGAGTGACGAAGCACGCTTCTCTATCTGGCAGTCCGATGGACGAGTCTGGGTTTGCCAGGAGAACATGCCTCACTGCATTGTGCCAACTGAAAGTTGGCGGAGGGATAATGGTATGGTTTCTGGGGTTGGCTTTGGCCCCTTAGTTCCACTGAAGGGAGATGTTAATGCCTCAGCTTACCAAGACAGGAACATTCTATGCTTCCAACTTTGTGAGAACAGTTTGAGGAATCCCCTTTTTCTGATCCAGCATTACTGTGCCCCAGTGCACAAAGCATATTAATGCCTATGGATTTAAACTGAGATGTCATAAAAGCTCCTTTAGGTGTAATGTGTAGGTGGCCCAATACTTTTGTCTATATTGTGAATGTGTGCCTGCACCCTTTGAGAGTTTGTACATTGTTTTGCTGTAGGGAACATTCTGAAGCTGAGTTAGCTCATCCTCGCATCTCCTTTGTTCAGATGAGTGGGAATGTCTTGACTACATTATCATAGTATTATACCATGGTCTGGGTGAATACTCGATTCTGATTGGCTGCAGGGATATATATTATCATAGTATTACACAAGTGTATTTATTTTGGTATTCTGACTTAGTGACTTACTTAGTCAACCACCCTGCTTTACTTGTACATGAACACTGCTCCAAAACATGAAGGGAACACATGATAATCACAAAGGCATTCCCCCACAACACCATCTACCATCATGCCCTGGTCCAGGTCTGGGAGGAGATCCCCCCAGAACACCATCATACCCTGTCACTGTCGGGGGAGCACCCAGGCACGTGGGGGCTGTAGGGCTACTGAGTCACGTTATGAGTCACTGATTTTCAGTGTGAGTTTGACTCCAGCCCTAAATCGGTTGGTGTACAGTAAAGATTTTGATCTTTAATATATTTCGTTCATTGATACCTGATGTGATTTAGGTGTTCCCTTAAACATATTACTGTAGTGAGTCTGTCCTATGCCATCCACTCCAAAAAATATATATTTACCCATACATGTGCAACACCTACAAGGTTCTATGTGTCTTTGCACTGGCCAAAGATAATGAGAGACTTTCAGAAGGTTATTTTTCAATCTCTCAATCACCTACCCATATCGTAAGTCATAAACTGCCTTAACTGTTGACCATAGTGTTCCATGTGGTCAGACTTAATATAATACAGATAAATATTTATTCTAACAACCTATACATAAATGCATGCATGCATTCACAGTCATTTTGTATTAAATACATTTGTTTTGACATTGAAGTGATTTTGGATGTTGCTGTATGGTAAAGGTAGGTAAGGGCATATTCCAGACATGGTAGTCTGGAGGTTTGTTTGAATACTTCAGAGTAACATGTCCCAGTACATTTAGTAATTACTGAGCAGTGGGGATGAGTGGATGAGTAGAAATCCTTTATCAAACTATTTTGTTTATCAAAAAGCACAGAATAAAAGTCTCCTTCCCTGATGGGTCTGAGGTGAACAGGTTGAGGGGCGCATCCCATTCAAATCGCTTGAGGATGTTGGACCAAAACCATATCTGTTTTATAGTTTAATTTAATTGCATAAATGTATTTTATTAAAAACTGACATTTGTATAATCGCTATTACGTTGAGTGAAGTTGAATGCAGAAAACTATAGACTACCCTGTACGTCTTGCCTATTTGTACTGTTTATGCTGCTGACATTTGCTCATACCAATAAAAGCAACAACAAAAACAGTCTTACTGCACCTTAAAGCCTTCCATGGAATGTGTTTATGGATCAATCCCTTGTAGATTAGTAAACTTTTGCCTCTCTTGCATTAAAACATTGTAACAATGTAAAACTGCTGAGGAAGGAATTGCTTTTCCAAAGTTCAGTCAAAGGGGGTCATTCACAAAATATTGCTTGGACATGCACTAGATTAAGCGTGGCCAGACAACCAGTTCTGCGGTTCAACCAAAGCACTTCAACAACATCGTCGGATTTCCTGTAAATGTGCAATCTAGTCAAAGCCTGGAAGAAATACTGACTTTTAGAAACAGCTTTTTGTGTAAGTAAATAATGTAAGCTTTTAAAACCATGGACCATCATGTGCTTACATTGACCAATCCAAAAGTAGTGTTTCTTCGAGGGTGTACATTAGTTCAGCATGTGCAGCTGCTAGCATGATCTCCTGATGATGTGTAGTCCTGAAAGAGGCTTCCTCATGACTGTTTCAAGGGGTCAACCATGTCTTATAGCTTGTCTTGTAAGGGCAGTGATTCTTTTACTGATTTGTTTATTGATGCTCTGGACAATAATCCCTCCCTGCCCCAGACATTAAAATAGATAAATTCCACAACATTATGTTCATGAACAAGTAAATCAGTTTATTAAATATTTATTTGAAGTAGAAATGTCTTTAATCAATGTAGTATGTATTTTGGTAAAAATGTTTTTTAAAAAGAGACGCTAAATGCATTTTCTGGCTACATAGCAGCCAGTAATGTAAAAGCCATTATTAAAGGGTGCTTCACAGGAATGTAGATAAAGAAAGTTCTGGCATGATGGATGAAATTATATCCAAGCCAAACCTGTTAAATCCTCACCTAATTTAGCAAATCATAGACAGAATTCAGCAATACTTCAGTAATCATTTGAATGAGAATTTGGCTAATTGTAAATGGTTAAACCTCAAATCAAAAGTCTAAACAATTCAATAAAGCTCTATATTAAAATCTAAAGAACTGTAAAACCTGAATTATTTAAAAGAAGACATTGCAGGTCATCATAAACTAGGTATGATCTGCTTGTCCCAGTTAGGATCCCTTTTTGAAGTCATCAAGGTGCTTTGATCAGCTCTCAGCTCACAATCTGAACTGGGAATTTGATGCAGAACAAGTCCTTGCCGGTGTCATCTCTTAGTTCCCATTCCACAACCAGCTTTAACTACAATAAGACAAAAAAGGACAGACCCAATTTAGATTTTTGCACGATAGCGGTAACCTATGCTATTTCTTTCTCTTCTGTATAATTAATTGACCATCTGATCTTAGATCAGATGGAGGAAGTAGCTTTTAGAGAACTGCAGTGAGCATTTCCCTTTTTCACAGCTGAAGTTTAACTGGGCCATCCTATAGTAAGTCTAAAGACCTACAGCCTACTTACATCTGCAGTTTAACTGGGCCATAATATAGTAAGCCTCAAGACCAGCATACTTACAGATGGGTACTCAGTCTTTACTGGTAGCTGATTCACATAGGTATAGCTCTTCTGTTTTTGGATGGGGCAGCTGATTCCAGACTTGCAGCCGTCTTCAATAGGGATGGGGAATGGGATCGGAACACCAGCGATCACACCATGAACAACTGCTTTGCTGGTATCGCTTTGCACTTCTAGAACGACATTTAAAATGAATTCATTAGGGGGGAGCGAGGGGGGGGGGGGGGGGTTGATGGTATTTTAGCTCTCACGAAGAGCAATATTGTATGCAAATACAATATACCACTGCTGAAGGTCACGTTGACAGCATATGATTGTCCTTTGTGGAGCTGGCATGGTTGTGTGGGACAAGGGTTTATGTCGACCATGGACACTTTACCAACAGCAGACCCTGAAGGGAGGATAAGAGGAGACTTAGACTACTTAAGACATTTTAGTTTAGAAAAAGACACAACAAGCCTAACTGGCAACTAGAAAATCAACAACAGGACACCAAGTATTTAAATATGGTATCACAGTACAGCACACACCCAATGCATTTTGAAGCGCTGGATTTTAACTTACCACAATCGAGATATTTCACTGGTACAGCACCGGTGAGTGCAACAAGTGAGAACAAAAGTATGTAGGTTGTTCTGAGATCCATCGTTTACTTGCAGACCTGAAACGTTCTTAAATCAAGTCACCAATCACTAGTCTTTTCAAATTCCAAAGACCAAACATTTGACTGAAACCACCAGTTCAGTGATTCAGCAATCATATGACTGTCGAATTCCTGATGACACAACTAGAAAGATATCCAACTAGCTCCCCCTCTCCTTCTACGACTGAAAGTTTTGAAACGTACTAAAGCTACAGATATTTGACTCGCTGCTACTAGTTAAATGAGCTTACACTATCTGTATCTAGTGTTGTCGGCTAACAAATGTCACGTTGAATTCAACCAACTGAATCTTCTACATATAGACTGTACACGACAGATAAATTAGTTAACAAATAACTCATACCTTTGTAAATGTTCCTGTTTGATGCCTGATTCCTGTTATGCTACGCTACACCTAGGACGGACTGTACTTCCTTATCTGTCATGGTACGCCTGCTATATACAGTGTTGGTGTAAAATGTTTTGTACTCCAGCGTTCGCCGAACGCTGGGTGTGGAAACTTGAGCGGAGTTTAACTGTGATTAAAAGTGTAGGCGTCTGTGTCCTCTACTCCACTGTCTCCTCTCATTTCGTATCGATCTATGAAATCATAAGATCACCAATAAATAGCCTACTGTGCATCATAATACATATTTACATAACACAATATAATATCCCTATCAAACTACTTGGGTGGACCAGGTAAGGATGTGTCCAAGCTTGGCTCTGGACAAACTCCACCAACAGAATGAATTGTCGGCTGTCCCATAATAGAAAAACGAGTAAAGGTAAACAACAGAATCATTTGACAGTTATTTCAGCCAATCCGTTCCCTGGACGTCTGTCGTCACTGTTCGTGACGTAGGTGCTAGACCAAACACAAATGTTATGGAAGATGTCACTTTTTCGAGGAGCAATGCTTTGTGGGTCAAAGACAAGAGTATTTTGCCTTGCTAGGTAAATATGTATCTTTAATATGTATAGTATAATCCCATATGTAACCTTGACATTCATTTTGATGTATCTACAGTAGTTGTGTGGTTGTTAGGTTTTGTAATACTGACGCTAGTAACGTTGTGTCGCACGCCAGTTAAGCTAGCTAGCACTAGCAATCTGAGAGGACCTTAACTACACAGTTTGTGTACCAAATGAACTTGCACAAGTCTCACTTATTGTAGCTATTTTCTAATCAGACACAACGCACATGACAGTAGCCAAATTATACAGATTACAGTAGTCCAGCAAACTCACAGTTTCATTTCAATTGCTAAATATCTCCTCCTGACCCCTGTCTGACAATGTTCACATGAATGCTGTCACACTAGCTGACTAGCAATCTTTTTGTGGTTTTACACCATAGGTGGCTACAGCACTAGTACATTTATTTCACTATACTGTACTGTACTACTCATGTTCTTGTCGGACATTTTAGCTAACTAGCGCAGCTTTAAATCATAATTGAAAATAGTTAAAAACAAGCCAAAGAATGTATTATGATATTTAAAATGTCTTGATATTTTTGGGTGTCTCTCTGACATTTGTTGGGTATATGCCTTCCAGGGCGTCGTCATCCCTCCCTCAACCAATACTGCTGAAATGCCCCCGAAAGCCCATCTCCACCGGGGTGCCACGCTACAGCAGCACTTCAGCCCAGGAGAAACCGGAGCCGACAAGTAGTCCATCCGAGGAGAAAATTCACCTCAGCGAATCTTGTGTAAAGGTGAGCACATGCACCCGGCACACACTTCTGTTTGATTTACACACTCTTTATGTTGTTTGTTTATGTTATTTGTTGATAAAACATAGATGTTCCCCTCTTTTCCACTGTTTTAGAGGCTAGGAGAGATTATGGTCAAGGGGGAATACTTTCGGATACAAGTGGAAGGGGGAGGGTGCTCCGGATTCCAGTACAAATTCGCTGTCGATTCCAACAAGAACGAGGATGATAGGTAATTGACACCACTAAGTCTAGCACCTTTTGTTACTTCCTTTTTGATCATTTATGAAGACGAGGATGATTGTATTCGCTCTGTGTTCTATCTCTAAAGGAATGCAGTGTTTCCGTAACAATCACCGATCTGCCCATGTCATGCATTTTTTTTGTCTCTTAATTACCTTTATGACCTCACTACAATACTCTGATTCAATCAACTCCGTTTTCAGAGTATTTGAGCAAGGAGGGGTGGGGGTGATCGTGGATCAAGATAGCCTGGATTTTTTGAAAGGTTCAACGCTGGATTTCAGCCAAGAACTGATTCGTTCCTCTTTCCAAGTGTTGAAAAACCCCCAGGCTGATCATGGCTGCTCCTGTGGAACGTCCTTCTCTGTCAAGTTATAAACCTGTGTCCCTCCATCCTGCGAGTTGCAACATGTACCATCGTTGATCTGTTAAGAAACCCTACTTTCATGGAATGTTACTCCACAATTCAGATATCCTCTAGTTATAAGTGCTGCAGTTAAAGTGCTGAAAAGCTAGATGTTGATTAGGCTTGATTGTTTTTATTGATATTGTTGCATTGAATAAAATAATAAGATATAATATATTCATACAGATTGAGGATGATGCTTTGGAGTGGTCTGAATGTGTGTGCGCGGATGTATTTATGCGTAGATTAGTTATTCAGTGTAAAAAAATTAAATAGCCTATATATTCACAAATAAAGTGTTAAAAGAATGCCGGTTGACGTGTCTTCATAAATCCAATTAAAGTGGATATAACATTCCAAGAGAATATCTTGTGAAAGTATATTTACTTTATCCTCCAAGACGATCTGCAATGTTGTCGACAGGTCTAAGAACTGACAAATCATAGTCATTAGCTGAAGACAATCTTAGGTCCGCTGTTGTGAAGCATAACTAGCTTCACATTTTATGAGCTTACTTAAGTCAATCAAACCTTTAGAAATTATGTGTCTTGAATGCAAAATATGAAAGTATTAAATCAGGAAGATAGATAGTACCTCAAGCCTGATAGACATTCTGTTTTTATTCATTTTTATTCCATTCTTTTTTATTAAACTTTGATTTAAGAAACATCTCACAAAAAATATACAAAAGAATATCTTTACAAATTATATTTACATTGGTATAATGTAAATCAGAATCTGCAGTAAACACATTTCATTTTTTGAACAGATTTAGCATAAAATGAGAAAAATTTTATTCACTTTTCATTATGCTCATTTACTCTCCATTTAACATTCGAGGAAGCAATATAATCTTCTTTTTTACCCTTGAACAAACAGCCACAACCTTTTAAACATATACTTTGAAATATGCTCTTAATATGTCATACTGTAGCAGCACACTGAAAAATGATCAAAGGAGAAATGCAACAGTGTATTGAAACAACAGCTTTTTTCCTTTGTTTTCAGAGGAATTTGGTTGGACAAGGATTGTCTTTCACGAAGCCATGCATGTCCAATACACACATACACAAAACCTCAAACGACTATGTACACACAACATGTTATGGAAGGTTACTGCACAAGCTAAAGGTTGCTACACTTGAATAACACACACAGCTGAGGGAGTTTGAGGTTGAACCAGAGGACAAGGTAGTCACATAAAGGACCTCTCAGGACGACACAGTGACCAGGTCAGGTACAGTGCATAGAATGCTTTGGCATGCTGACATCCGGAACACGACTGCGGATGTTACATTCAGGGAGAAGGCCACAGGAGTTGAAACTACAAGTAAAAAAGAAAATTACTACGAGAAAAAAAAAGAAAATTCAGATCACTCCAAACCTCATCATTTATACCCTCCAATGTATATTAAGGCTAATTTAGTTTGCTACAGCTTATTCATTTTTTTTTAATTTTCATTCAACAAAAACCGACTGGCAAAACTGCCATTCAAACGTTTACACAGAAACACTCATCCTAAAAAAAGTAATCCACCATTAAAATCAAGTGCAGAAGAAATGGGAGGAAGTTATACAAGTTACATTTACATTTTAGTCATTTAGCAGACGCTCTTATCCAGAGCGACTTACAGTAAGTACAGGGACATTCCCCCTGAGGCAAGTAGGGTGAAGTGCCTTGCCCAAGGACACAACGTCATCTGGCACGGCCGGGAATTGAACTGGCAACCTTCAGATTACTAACCCGCTTCCTTAACCGCTCAGCCACCTGGTTGAATGTAAGAAGTTGTATGGAGATGTTGCAACGACAGGAGCTGTGACCTCCCAGACTCGTGGACAGGGGCTGGGAGCTCACAGACTCGTGGAGAGACACAGCCAGCTCTGGAATGAGGCTCCTGCGTCTACACCTGGGGTGACGTCACCTTTTATCTATTAGCTGCCTGGTCTGACGCCCCCCTCTCGACATGCGTCAGTCCCACTGCGGGGTCTCCTCTCTGGGTAGCCATGCTGGAAGCAGCCCATGCAGCCCCCTGTGGAGGTGGAGCGGGTGTCCGGGTGTGTTTCCTAGTGAGGAGCGTGAACACACCTCCAGACAAACAGGCTGGAAAAGACACACAGGATCGCGTTAGAGCGAGAAATGATTTAAACCTTCCATTTTAGGTAAACATTCTGGTGAGTTTATTTTCAGACTTGATGGAAGAAATCCATGTAGAGATCTGGAGCTGACCTCCTGTCGTCTCCCCCGGCACTGATGACGAAGCGATCCCCACTCGTGAAGCGGATGTTGGTTAAGTGGGCAGAGTGCCCCAGGAAGCGTTTGTGTTTGGCCTGGAAGAGAGCACGAGCCCATTTATCAAACACACTTTTACCCACAAGACAAGCTCAATAAAGAGAGGGAAAATCGTCAAGCGGCTCAATTAGTTATGATGAGTTATGATTGTCAGAAGCATAATATTTAACTAAACAAGGCACAATTGGAATCAAATAAAATGATATTGTACAATAATAGATTACAATTATAATAGCAGAACCTTTTCATTGTTCAAGCAAACAGCTATTACAGGTTAGATTTATATGCATAATACCGGTATCAGGTATTAAGAGGTTCACTACATCATTGGACTATAACAGCTTTTATCAATGTAATAAATAAGTGACACACACAAACTATTGTCACAATATAACACAGATTGTACTTACAAACTTTTCTTGACACGGAAAGTCAAGCAGCTTTACCATTCCAAAGTCATCGCCAGTGACGATGTTGAGGCCAGAGTGGGACACACAGGCGCAGGTGACATCGGCTTTGTCCGTGTTCCTGGACCAGATCCCCACAACCTCGTCCCCCAGAACACTGGCCACACAGTCAGGGGAGAGCACACTTACCAAGGGAACCACATCACTCACACACCACTATTTACTTCCATGACTTGGTGATTCTGTGGGAGTTCTCCAGTCTAGATGGAGTAAGGTTATTTCAGACTCCTGGTGATGTCACTGGGGTCCAGACTCACCTTGTCCATGTGGCCCATGTAATCCTGTCTATAACCGACTGCTCTGTGACCTGTTTTCCAGACGGCACCTCGTACACCAGCCGTTTATAAGCACCTGTGGAAATCTGTGGGGGGAAAAATATTTGTTCTTAAAGGCTGAGGGCCACACAGGAGAATTAGTGTGACAGGTCCAAGTGTCATCTCCTCACCTGGACATAGCAGCTGTCGGCTGAGAAATCCATCTGCATCACAAAGCTGGGGATGTCCCTGCAGCAGTTAATACGGTTAAGCTGCGGCCCAAGAGTCAGGTCGTAGAAGTCGACCGCGCTCTCGGTAGAACCCACAGCCAAGTAGCGAGAATCTGGACTGAACCTGAACAGAGGAGGGTGTGAAGTGAACGTGAAGACGAGATATTCTGCCCTTTAACACGTCCGAAACAACAGATCAAAACAGCGGTATCGGGTTCAAGTCGTACCCTGTGGGTTAGTGTTTAGGGTTAGGGTTTCGGGTTAGGGTTCAGGGAGTTTAGGGAGAGGTGAGAACCTGATATCCTGGATGGGAGAGCGTCTGTCTCTCTTCTTCCCCCAGATCTTGAGCGAGGTCACCAGCAGGATGATGAACTCTCCGTTCTTCATGCCAATGGCCACCATGTCCCCCTCAGGGCTATAGCTGACGGCTCGCGCTGGGTGGCCCAGGTTCACCTTGTTGAGCATCTTCTGTTGCCCCCAAAAACACGTTCATAGTGTCAGTACAGGTCCTGCTGTGCATCCATCAAAATGATGTTGTTTTTAAATGTAGTTTTAATACTTGTGGGCATTTTTAATGCTTTATTGGAGAAGAGAACAGAGAAGACTAAAACAGAGTAGAGTAAAGCAGAGCAGAGTACAATAGAGTAAAGTAGAGTATAGTAGAGTCCTCATCAAGTCCTCATCAATGATACTATTTTATTCAAAAAAAAGTTTTTCAACCTTTCAAAACTCTTTTTTTGAAACTTCTAAAAATATATATTTTTTCAACCTTTGGAAACCTTTTCACACACACACAGTAGAAGTAGAAACTACAGATTTGTGTAAAAAAAAATGTAAGGACTGAAAATAAAAAGTAAAAAAAATAGTGAAGTACTGATACGAGAAAAATCAACTAAAGTACAGTAACAAAGTATTTGTACTTTGTTCTTCCCATCTCTGCCCCTGACCTGCCCCTGACCTTTTCTGGGATGTCCCACAGGCGGACTGTTCCATCTTCTGCAGCGGACAGGAAGACGTCCCTGGTGGGGTGGGCCCCCACGCCCCAGATGGGCCCGTCCATGTGTCCGTTCACCAGGATGTTGCACGCTGCGTTCTTCTCTCCCACCTCGATGATCTCTGCGTTCCTGGTCCCAACCAAGATCTTCCCCTGAAAGAGGGACAAGCAAAACAAAGTGACAATGTTCACATTTACATTTATGCATTTAGCCGACACTTTTATCCAAAGCAAATCTAAAAAAGAGAGAGCAGTACAAAAGAGCATAGGTCACTGATCATAACAACGAAATAGCCCCAAACATTGCGAGCAGCCAAAACATGAAACATACATGGTGGAAAACCAAATAAGTGCCAAAGGGAAGAACCATAAGAGCATGCAGTTAAACAAGTTACAATTGAACAACATGAAACTCCCCACAAGAATGCAAGAGTGTACCTGTAGAAAAAACAATCAACAGTAAAATATTTCACAGCGAGTACAAGAATTTGAAACCGTTACAACTAACCAACAAGAGCAACAAGTCTCTCAATACGAGACTCCTGTTCAAGTGACAATCTCTCCCTCCCCCCCCTCCTCCCTGATATAAATGACAGGATGGAGTACCTTGCCCCTGCACACGGAGCGGACACAGTCGATGACCTGTCCCGTCTCCAGTCTGAAGGCTCTGCAGCGCTTCAGTTCCTGGTCCCACAGCTTCAGAGCTCCTCCTTCCTTCGACCTGTCGGGGGAACCACACAACCCTCATCGTCACCAGACACAAGCTTCCACCAGCCTGCTTCTCCAGTGAATGGAATTATGCTGTGGGGAACACAGCTGTTACACAGGCCTGGTTCATATCACTGCCAGGGGAACACAGCTGTTACACAGGCCTGGTTCATATCACTGCCAGGGGAACACAGCTGTTACACAGGCCTGGTTCATATCACTGCCAGGGGAACACAGCTGTTACACAGGCCTGGTTCATATCACTGCCAGGGGAACACAGCTGTTACACAGGCCTGGTTCATATCACTGCCAGGGGAACACAGCTGTTACACAGGCCTGGTTCATATCACTGCCAGGGGAACACAGCTGTTACACAGGCCTGGTTCATATCACTGCCAGGGGAACACAGCTGTTACACAGGCCTGGTTCATATCACTGCCAGGGGAACACAGCTGTTACACAGGCCTGGTTCATATCACTGCCAGGGGAACACAGCTGTTACACAGGCCTGGTTCATATCACTGCCAGGGGAACACAGCTGTTACACAGGCCTGGTTCATATCACTGCCAGGCGGGAGGTACTCACGGTCTCTCCTTGCCTCCGGTGACGATGAGTCCGTCTCTGAGCGTGGTGTACATGGTGAACACAGGACCTGTGTGGGCTTTGGCCACTACTCTCACTAGAACGTGTTCCTTCCACACACACACATCCCCACTAATGGTACCTGTAAATGTCAAGTTATTCTGAAAAAAAAACAGACCTGCACTAATCTAGAGAGCAGACACTGCATGGCAAAGACAACAGTCAAGCAACAGGAGATTCACTACCAGATAGTGTTATCTGCTGGGGAAAAGACCGTTTAAACTTTATCATTATCAAATGTGAACACAAAGGTAAAGTTAAGTATGAATCAGGTGTTTAAAAAGCACGAATGGGTTTATTTTTGGGTTGAAGCCAAACATATGCCCAGTATGAGTTTACACATTTACAAGAGAGTGTGTCTATCAAGTCCCAGCGATGTCAGATGTGTGTGTGTGTGTTGACAGAGAAGGGAATGGACTCACAGCTCCGAACGCGACAGAGAGCATGGTCTGCATGCGAGCGTCCTCGACAGAGCTCATCACCCCCCTCTTGCTCAGCAGGGCGCGGCCAGCCAGTGTCCAGAACCGCACGTTCTTGATGCCCACCGACACGAACTGAGTGTCCGAGTCCGGACGGAACTCGGCCACGAATATCCTCTGGGTGTGGCCCGAGCGGCTGGCCACTTTGGCACCTGGAGCAGAAAGAGGGTGTGTCAGCCCTGCTGGGACATCAGTGCCAGCTGTTCCCCTCTGGAACAGCTGGCACCAAGCAGTGTCTGACGTGAGCGTCGGCCCCCTACCTTCCTGCCACTTCCAGATGGTGACGGTGTGCTCGGGGTCCAGACCCACCGACAGAAGCAGCTTGCCCGTGGCGCTGAAGCTGACCGAGCACACCCCCCTGGAGTGGAAGCAGCGCAGCACGGACAGCGTCTGCTTGCTGGTGGCGTCCCACACGTGAATAGAGGGAGATGTAGCTGCGAGGGGGAAACACGGGAACAGCAAGTTTGTGTGAGGCGTGCGCCTGCCTGTACCATGCGTTCCACTAGGGGGCACTGTGTTCAAGCAGTCGATTAGATTTTTTGGATATCGCCTGTCAGACATGAGGACTTGTCAGACTGGTCCCAGAAAGCCTGTGATGTGTGGGTGGCGGTTCCTTTTGTGGTCTTACCTGACATGTCCCCTATGTCACCTGAATAGAGAGATGAAGAAACACACAAGGAGAGATGAAGGAAAACGTTAAGCTCTGAGACACAAACGCTGCATGTGCATTTAGAACCAACACGTTCTAACAATATCAACTCTTCACAAACAATGTACAGGATAGTATATAGCATTGGGGTGGCCGTTTGTCTGTATTCATCTAGTTTTTGTTTCTTTCTTAAGCCTTTTTTAGCACTTGGATTCACGATAGAGCTGCTTCCCCTGGAACATCTCCAGTGATGGTGAGGCACGCACCACGCAGGACAACTACCCTGCTCCTAAACTCAACAGCGAAGGGGAAGTGATTTATTTAACCCTTGTGTTCTCTTCGGGTCATTCTGACCCATCAGTCATTGTAACCCATCCTCGTATTGTGACAACTTTACCGCATACAAAAACAAAGTGAAGCATTTTCTTTTAACCGTCGGGCTGTCTCAGACCCTCCACGTTGCGAAGGTTAAAAGAAAATGATTTTTATTTGTTTTTGTATTGGGTAAAATTGGGTAAACACAACGATGGTTCGTTATGAACCTTTGGGTCATGTGACCCGAAGGCAGCACAAGGGTTAAGTGGTTTTTCTGCTTCACGGTACTGGTAAGAGTGGAGACCATGCACAGCTATCCTTCTGTAGAACACACAAATGTATGGAAGAAAAAGATGGAGTTTGGGCAACTTCTCACAAACATACCTACTTGGCCAGTCGCCACGACGTTGGGAAACTTGGGGTGTTGATTGATAGTCAGGCACAGAATGTCATCGCTATGTTCTAGATAGAAGCTTTGGCAGGCTGTAATAATAACACATGCACACACACACACACACACATACAATGAAAGAGTAAAATGCTTGAGTAGTGCTTGACTGTAATTAATCCCAATTTTTTTGGGCTTCCCCCCAGCACCCCTCCTCCCCCCCAGCCCCCCTCCTCCCCCCCAGCACCCCTCCTCCCCCCCAGCACCCCTCCTCCCCCCCAGCCCCCCTCCTCCCCCCCAGCACCCCTCCTCCCCCCCAGCACCCCTCCTCCCCCCCAGCACCCCTCCTCCCCCCCCAGCCCACCTGTCGTCAGGTTGAGGACGACCCCCACTGAGGCTGTATGGTAGATGATATCCGCCCCATCATTCAGGTAGTGAACGTTGTTGCGACAGTCGTTGCCGCGGTAACCGAAAACCAGATCCAGCACCAGGTCCTGTGGGCAGGGATCAACGTCATGGCAACAGAGACACATCTGGTGTACTTCCTGCTAACTCACTTACAGTTTACTCAAGACTTCCACACAGGGTTGTCTGGGGCGTGTGGGTCAGCATCAACAGCATTAGCAAACCTGATCATGCTTGTTATCCTCCATGATAAATGAAAAACAAATAGTAACATGATGGCATTGGGCTTCGCAGGATGATGATGCATCTACATACAGGATCACCTGATCCCTGTGTGTTCAGGTGAGGACGGTCTCTCTACACAGGCTGTTCAGGTGAGGACGGTCTCTCTACACAGGCTGTTCAGGTGAGGACGGTCTCTCTACACAGGGTGTTCTGGTGAGGATGGTCTCTACACAGGGTGTTCTGGTGAGGATGGTCTCTACACAGGGTGTTCTGGTGAGGACGGTCTCTCTACACAGGCTGTTCAGGTGAGGACGGTCTCTCTACACAGGCTGTTCAGGTGAGGATGGTCTCTACACAGGCTGTTCAGGTGAGGATGGTCTCTCTACACAGGCTGTTCAGGTGAGGACGGTCTCTACACAGGCTGTTCAGGTGAGGATGGTCTCTCTACACAGGCTGTTCAGGTGAGGACGGTCTCTCTACACAGGGTGTTCTGGTGAGGATGGTCTCTCTACACAGGCTGTTCAGGTGAGGACGGTCTCTCTACACAGGCTGTTCAGGTGAGGACGGTCTCTCTACACAGGCTGTTCAGGTGAGGATGGTCTCTCTACACAGACTGTTCAGGTGAGGATGGTCTCTCTACACAGGCTGTTCTGGTGAGGATGGTCTCTCTACACAGGCTGTTCAGGTGAGGATGGTCTCTCTACACAGGCTGTTCAGGTGAGGATGGTCTCTCTACACAGGCTGTTCAGGTGAGGACGGTCTCTACACAGGCTGTTCAGGTGAGGACGGTCTCTACACAGGCTGTTCAGGTGAGGACGGTCTCCAGCTCACCTCAATGGGCCTCTTCTTCTTGCCCACGTTGTTGGTCTGTAGCTTCTCTGGCTGTGGCAGGGCCCTGCTGACTGGAGGTCTGGAACAGAGAGCCGGAATAAGAAGGGCCTCTACGGTTCTCTCTACGGGATCTCTCTACAGGATCTCTACAGGATCTCTACAGGATCTCTACCCTAACCCGAACCCTTCTTCAGACAGTACAAATCAACACTTGACTGATATAGCACAGGACTATAAACGTCTTCAACCCATCCACGTTCCCAGAAAATAAAACCCCAAATGTTCAATCCAAACGGGGCCTTGATCTTACCTTGACCCTCTATGTGGCAGCAATAACAAAGAGAGACAGAGAGAGAGAGAGAGAGAGAGAGAGAGAGAAGATTAGAACAAGCTCTTACACAGTTCCCGGCTGCTTCAGCGACACAGTCAGTCAAACAGCCTGAACACAACACAGCAGCCATCGAGGACATGAAGTTAACCAGTCAGTCAGCACCATGGAGTCTCCAGACCAACCAACACCATCTCTACCACCACTGGTACGGATGTTCAAACCAGCCTCAGAAGCAACACAGATCCCAAAAAGTTCCAAAAAGGCGAAAACGATTGTCCTGTGGAAACCGCGCTGCCGTTCATAGACCATCACTCACTTGGTTTACATTTATTATCTTTGTAAACTCATTTACAAGTATACAGTATAGGTTGCTGATAGTTATATGCCATTATGTATTTACTCATTGGGAGGGCTTTTATAATGTCTCTTACCTGACCACCCCCTGCCTTCAAGTTGTACCAAAGAGGAGAGCAGGGCAGAGATAGATGGACAGCCATCGAAAAGAAAAGAAAAGCAAAGAGGCGAGGTTATCCTCTCGGAGACAGCAGTGAATTCACACGAAGAAGAAAAAAAACAAAGTCTGAAATCTGAAAGTCCTAAAACCTGTCAGTCACTAAAACTTTAAGATGGCGGCTTGATTTTGCAAACAGCAACGGTGCATTGTGATTGGCTGTCCTGTCGCTCCTAGGGATGCTCATAGTTAACCGCGTAACCGCTAAACGACGGGTTTAAACTATCGGTTAAACAGTGTTGCCAATTTAGCGACAATGTCGCTTGATTTAGCAACTTTTCAACTTCCCTAATGACAAAAAAGTCGACAAATCTAGCGACTTTCTGCTACTTTGGCAATCTCCGTTTTCGTTGTTGAGAGGCAGCAAAATAACTAGGCAAATTGTACTTCCGTGTTGTTGTAGCCGCTAATCATGTAGCCTAGGTACAGCCAGAGCTCTCGGATTCAGCGTGTTTTCGTTTTGTTAATCTGTTGTTCTGCTGTTTATGCTGCTATTTAAAAATCTCTGAAAAAAAAATTGTTATATTGTTTGTTTGTTTTTTAATGGGTCACAAACTCTCGTCCATTCTACATTTTTTATCTTCTCGGTTAACGGTTAAATGGTCGTTAACGAGCATCGATTATCGGTCGATTCTTTCTTCATCAAAACAGGCATCCCTAGTCGCTACACCTCATGACAGCATGGTTCTCTGATTGGCTGTGACCAGGATGTGTCCATCCCAGTGAGGTGTGTCCATCTGAGCCTGCACTGAGAGGGGTCTCTCTGCCCCCGGAGAGGGGGGTTACCTCTCATCCACAGACGGCTCCTTCAGCTGCATGTGAGGCTTCACCCCGGTCATGGGGCGCACGTTGGTGGATAAGGCCTTGATGGTGTAGTTGATCTCATTCTCCCTGGTCACGTCGCTGTCGTAGCCTGACCGGGGAAAGGATGGGAGGAGGGTTCTTACTGTCTGTCGTGGTTTAACCTGAGACTGAGGCCTAACGTCAGGCGTGTGTGTGTTTCTGTGTGTGTGTGTTTCTGTGTGTGTGTGTTTCTGTGTGTGTTTCTGTGTGTGTTTCTGTGTGTGTGTTTCTGTGTGTGTTTCTGTGTGTGTGTGTGTTTCTGTGTGTGTGTTTCTGTGTATATGTGTTTCTGTGTGTGTGTTTCTCTGTGTGTGTGTGTTTCTGTGTATGTGTGTTTCTGCGTGAGTGTTTCGCTGTGTGTTTCTGTGTGTGTGTTTCTCCTACCCCCGTCATCTTCACTCTCGATGTCCGACTCCTCGCTGTCACAGTGCCTGGCCACGCGGTGACCCTCAGCCTCGTGGCTCCAGATCATCAGGCACGTGTCGCCGCCGCCAACCGTTACCAGGAGACCGTCGTCATGGGTCCACCGCACGTTGGTCACATGGGTGCTGTGAGCTACGTAGCGCTTGAACTTTGCATACTTCCCCTGTAGGCAGCACAGCTCTCACTTAGAATAACACGGCTGAGAGCCTGAGACATTAGCATAACGTTAGCGCAAACCAAGCAACGTACTAGCCTCGAGCCATGGTAAATGTTAGCATACAAAATTAAACTTCTCGAGAAAAATCAAGGTAAGAAGGTAATAGATAGCGGCTGCTGTATCATGCGTGATCCAGGACCAGTCTCTTACCTTGACTGGGTACCTGAACAGCTTGACGTATCCCAGGTCGTCCCCTGTCGCTAGCACCTTCCTGTCGCTGGTAAGGCAGGCGGAAGTCACCTCAGTCACCTCGCTGACCACAGGCCAGATGCCCTCACAGGACGCCCCCAAGACACAAGTCCATGTGCTCCAGTCGATCTTCTCCACCTGTGGGAGGGGTAGAGGGAAGAGACGGAGGCAGGGAAAGAGAAGTAGGGAAGGAAGGAGGAAGTGAGGCAGGTAGGGAAGGCGGGAGAGAGGCAGGGAGGGCAGGAGAAAGTGAGGCAGGGATGGAGGGGTAGAGGGAAGAGACAGAGGCAGGGAAGGGGGGAAGGAGGGAGAGAAGCAGGAATGAAGGGAGGGAAGGAGGAAGAGAGTCAGGGCTGAGGAGCAGGGTAGAAGCTCCAGTGAAATTTGACCCAGCACCATCCACCTTCCTCACCAGCATCCATCATCTCTAACCCTGCTTTCCTTAACCCCCCCCCCCCCCCCCCTCCCTCCCCCCGCCATGGCTCTCAAGGTGTCTGAATGTCACAAAGTATAAAGGGGGCCTAATGCTATCCTGTTACCCTGGCTGGAATTAGAACGGCGCTGGTGTAAAGTGGGCCGTGTTAATGCTCGACTGCCCTTTCTGGGCTGTCCGCTGGCATCCTGGGGGGGAAGTAGGCCAGCGCACAGCCTCCCTGCTCCTCAGCCTCCCTGCTCCCCAGCCTCCCCTGCTCCACAGCCTCCCTGCTCCCCAGCCTCCCCTGCTCCACAGCCTCCCTGCTCCCCAGCCTCCCCTGCTCCACAGCCTCCCCTGCTCCACAGCCTCCCCTGCTCCACAGCCTCCCCTGCTCCTCAGCCTCCCCTGCTCCCCAGCCTCCCTGCTCCTCAGCCTCCCCTGCTCCCCAGCCTCCCCTGCTCCCCAGCCTCCCCTGCTCCTCAGCCTCCCCTGCTCCCCAGCCTCCCTGCTCCCCAGCCTCCCCTGCTCCCCAGCCTCCCCTGCTCCCCAGCCTCCCCTGCTCCCCAGCCTCCCCTGCTCCCCAGCCTCCCCTGCTCCCCAGCCTCCCCTGCTCCCCAGCCTCCCTGCTCCCCAGCCTCCCCTGCTCCCCAGCCTCCCCTGCTCCTCAGCTCCCCAGCCTCCCCTGCTCCCCAGCCTCCCCTGCTCCCCAGCCTCCCCTGCTCCTCAGCTCCCCAGCCTCCCCTGCTCCACAGCCTCCCCTGCTCCACAGCCTCCCTGCTCCTCAGCCTCCCCTGCTCCTCAGCCTCCCCTGCTCCACAGCCTCCCCTGCTCCCCAGCCTCCCCTGCTCCCCAGCCTCCCCTGCTCCACAGCCTCCCCTGCTCCCCAGCCTCCCTGCTCCTCAGCCTCCCCTGCTCCCCAGCCTCCCCTGCTCCCCAGCCTCCCCTGCTCCCCAGCCTCCCCTGCTCCTCAGCCTCCCCTGCTCCACAGCCTCCCCTGCTCCACAGCCTCCCTGCTCCCCAGCCTCCCCTGCTCCACAGCCTCCCCTGCTCCCCAGCCTCCCCTGCTCCTCAGCCTCCCCTGCTCCTCAGCCTCCCCTGCTCCCCAGCCTCCCTGCTCCCCAGCCTCCCTGCTCCTCAGCCTCCCCTGCTCCCCAGCCTCCCTGCTCCCCAGCCTCCCCTGCTCCACAGCCTCCCCTGCTCCCCAGCCTCCCCTGCTCCTCAGCCTCCCCTGCTCCTCAGCCTCCCCTGCTCCCCAGCCTCCCTGCTCCCCAGCCTCCCTGCTCCACAGCCTCCCCTGCTCCACAGCCTCCCCTGCTCCCCAGCCTCCCCTGCTCCCCAGCCTCCCCTGCTCCTCAGCCTCCCCTGCTCCTCAGCCTCCCCTGCTCCACAGCTCCCCAGCCTCCCCTGCTCCTCAGCCTCCCCTGCTCCTCAGCCTCCCCTGCTCCCCAGCCTCCCCTGCTCCTCAGCCTCCCCTGCTCCTCAGCCTCCCCTGCTCCCCAGCCTCCCTGCTCCCCAGCCTCCCCTGCTCCCCAGCCTCCCTGCTCCCCAGCCTCCCCTGCTCCACAGCCTCCCCTGCTCCTCAGCCTCCCCTGCTCCTCAGCCTCCCCTGCTCCCCAGCCTCCCCTGCTCCACAGCCTCCCCTGCTCCTCAGCCTCCCCTGCTCCTCAGCCTCCCCTGCTCCACAGCCTCCCCTGCTCCTCAGCCTCCCCTGCTCCTCAGCCTCCCCTGCTCCACAGCCTCCCCTGCTCCCCAGCCTCCCCTGCTCCTCAGCCTCCCCTGCTCCTCAGCCTCCCCTGCTCCACAGCCTCCCCTGCTCCCCAGCCTCCCCTGCTCCCCAGCCTCCCCTGCTCCCCAGCCTCCCCTGCTCCACAGCCTCCCCTGCTCCTCAGCCTCCCCTGCTCCTCAGCCTCCCCTGCTCCACAGCCTCCCTGCTCCTCAGCCTCCCCTGCTCCACAGCCTCCCTGCTCCTCAGCCTCCCCTGCTCCTCAGCCTCCCCTGCTCCACAGCCTCCCCTGCTCCACAGCCTCCCCTGCTCCTCAGCCTCCCCTGCTCCCCAGCCTCCCCTGCTCCTCAGCCTCCCCTGCTCCTCAGCCTCCCCTGCTCCTCAGCCTCCCCTGCTCCCCAGCCTCCCCTGCTCCTCAGCCTCCCCTGCTCCACAGCCTCCCCTGCTCCTCAGCCTCCCCTGCTCCACAGCCTCCCCTGCTCCACAGCCTCCCCTGCTCCCCAGCCTCCCCTGCTCCACAGCCTCCCCTGCTCCTCAGCCTCCCTGCTCCACAGCCTCCCCTGCTCCACAGCTCCCCTGCTCCACAGCCTCCCCTGCTCCACAGCCTCCCCTGCTCCCCAGCCTCCCCTGCTCCACAGCTCCCCTGCTCCACAGCCTCCCCTGCTCCTCAGCCTCCCTGCTCCACAGCCTCCCCTGCTCCACAGCTCCCCTGCTCCACAGCCTCCCCTGCTCCACAGCCTCCCCTGCTCCCCAGCCTCCCCTGCTCCACAGCCTCCCCTGCTCCACAGCCTCCCCTGCTCCCCAGCCTCCCCTGCTCCACAGCCTCCCCTGCTCCACAGCCTCCCCTGCTCCACAGCCTCCCTGCTCCACAGCCTCCCTGCTCCCCAGCCTCCCTGCTCCACAGCCTCCCCTGCTCCCCAGCCTCCCCTGCTCCACAGCCTCCCCTGCTCCTCAGCCTCCCCTGCTCCACAGCTCCCCAGCCTCCCCTGCTCCACAGCCTCCCCTGCTCCACAGCCTCCCTGCTCCACAGCCTCCCTGCTCCCCAGCCTCCCCTGCTCCACAGCCTCCCTGCTCCCCAGCCTCCCCTGCTCCACAGCCTCCCCTGCTCCTCAGCCTCCCCTGCTCCTCAGCCTCCCCTGCTCCACAGCCTCCCCTGCTCCACAGCTCCCCAGCCTCCCCTGCTCCACAGCCTCCCCTGCTCCTCAGCCTCCCCTGCTCCACAGCTCCCCAGCCTCCCCTGCTCCACAGCCTCCCCTGCTCCACAGCCTCCCTGCTCCACAGCCTCCCTGCTCCCCAGCCTCCCCTGCTCCACAGCCTCCCCTGCTCCACAGCCTCCCCTGCTCCACAGCCTCCCCTGCTCCACAGCTCCCCTGCTCCACAGCCTCCCTGCTCCCCAGCCTCCCCTGCTCCCCAGCCTCCCTGCTCCCCAGCCTCCCCTGCTCCACAGCCTCCCTGCTCCCCAGCCTCCCCTGCTCCACAGCCTCCCTGCTCCCCAGCCTCCCTGCTCCCCAGCCTCCCTGCTCCCCAGCCTCCCCTGCTCCCCAGCCTCCCTGCTCCCCAGCCTCCCTGCTCCCCAGCCTCCCTGCTCCCCAGCCTCCCCTGCTGCACAGCCTCCTCACCTCCGTTGAGGGAATAGTCTGCCTCTTGCCGCGGGGCGCCTCAAAAAATAATTGCTCCTTAGCACCGGTGTTGACTTGCAGTAATTTTCCTGTGAATGGAAAAACACAGTGAACTCAGACAAGCATTTAATGAGAGGAGCCTTGAAAGAGACTGTAGTATTTATACATTGTCGTGAATGGCCTTGGGTGCATTTTTAATTTGAAATGAATTTGAGTTTGAATTCAGAGCGAGTTAGTCTGCTGGATGCCTCTGCCACGCTGCCTACCTCTTTTGTCCCAGTCCAGGTGGGTGATGCTGTTGAGCGACCCCTTGCACACGCCCACCCTCTTACTGCTCATCACGTTGTAGATGTCCACGAAGCTGTCGCCAGACGCCACCGCCAGGTACTTCCCAGTGCCTGTAGAGGAAGCAGACGACTGAATATCCCTTCTCTGCCTCGTCTCCCTGTCTTGCAGGGACTTGATATTCAGCAGAGGTGTCAGCATGGAGAGACCCCTCTGGATTCAGTGTTAGACAACTTCCTAAAGAAAATGTGACAGATCTTTCTTTCTGAGTTAAATGGTGAGCGCCACAGGCTGTTCCATATCTGTGTCACGTCCACTGTGTTTGTCTGCTGCGTGCTGTGTCTACTGGGCTGGGATCTGGAGCTTTCTACATTAAGGTTAAGTGTCCAGGAGAGAGAGAGTTTAGTTTCCTCCCCCTCCTCTCATACCACTCTGGCTGTGCTCCTTCCTGGCCTTATTACACACAGACGTGGATCTGGGTCAGGCCTGCAGCAGTCTCTCCTCCCCTCACAACGGGGGGACAGAATAGGACTACCTGTCTGATTCCCACCCACTTACTTTAAGGAAGAAAGTTAACTTTTACACTGTAGCCTACATTGGCTCTGTGCTGGGCTGGGCTGAGCTGAGCGTTACATCTGGAGTTTTTTCCTCTTTCTCTCAGGGCAGATCAGTGCCGGTCCTAGCACATTTGGTGCCCCGGGGCGCAAACCGGGGTGCAAACCACAACACAAACATATGATCTGCCGCGGATGGCGCCCTCTGTTGGTAGTGCGTTTGAAACTCAAGGGCAGCAAGAGGGTTCATTTAAATGGATGCACTTGGGAAATTGGCGCCCCCCCCCCCTTCCTGCCGCCCTAGGCGGCTGCCTATGTCGCCTATAGGAAGGACCGGCACTGGGGCAGAAGAGACTGGGGTCTACGACAGAGGAGCAGAGCGCGTCACGCCCACCTGGAGAGAACCGGATGTCGGAGATGACGTCCTTGCGATGGTGGAAGGACACCAGATCCTCCAGGGTGTCTGCGTTGACGATCAGGAAGCTGCCGTCGTTCAGGCCCACGGCCAGGGCCTTGCCGTCGGGGGAAAAGCAGCAACAGCGCCCCCCTGGAGACAGGAGGAGCTCCTGTTAGCTTGCAGACCAGCCAACCGACGGCCACAACATTTACATTTAGTCATTTAGCAGACGCTCTTATCCAGAGCGACTTACAGTAAGTACAGGGACATTCCCCCCGAGGCAAGTAGGGTGAAGTGCCTTGCCCAAGGACACAACGTCATTTGGCACAGCCAGGAATTGACCCAGCAACCTTCTGATTACTAGCCCGATTCCCTAACCGCTCAGCCACCTGACTCCACAGTGACAGAAGGGGGCTGGGGGGGTGAGGCTGGGTCTGGTGTCTCGCTGAGGCGCCTGGCTCACTCACCCTTGCGGAGCTTGCGTACGGCCAGCATGCAGTGACTGGGGGAGAGGTCCCAGATGCGCAGCGTCTTGTCGTCGCTGACGGTGGCACACAGCGGGAGGTGGGGGTGAGTGGCCAGGCCCCACACCTCGCCCTCCATGTGGCCCTACACACACACACACACACACACACACACACACACACACACACACACACACACACACACACACACACACACACACACAGAAAACAAAGACAGAAGAATCAAAGTGCTGCCAGGTCTGAGACAGAGAGAGAGAGAACTGCCTTCTGGACACACATACATTTATTATAAAACTCTGTTGGACATGGAGTTCCAACCAGAATCCCATCACTGAAAATATAATAAAGGCAGTAGTTGATGGGCTCGGGTACTGAGCTAAGTGCTCGATGAAAATCAATGTTGAAACATGGCAGCTCGAACAAGCTGACAAAACTCATCCCATATGATTTGATTGGACTGCCTTGAGGCACAAGAAATTGCTTATTTACCTTAAAGCATTTCAAAAAGGTAATTAATAAGATTAGCTCTGGGTCTCTATCTCGGATCTTGAAAAGATTGTAGGGGCACTTAACAAAATGAAAGTGACAAGACGATTTTATTTATGATTTTTTCAAAATTGTTTTATACAAGTTGTCTAGACTCTAGAGAGCCAACATTTGTTAAATAATATTAAGAGATATTGGCAACAGTCTTCTAAGAACTACAAGCCAAAAACATCTAACCCCACCTGACCCTTCCATCACTGGCTTCTCATTGGCTGCCACTTAAATGGACTCCAATGACCTGGCTGCTTCAGATGTTCAGGAATGTGACAGGTATTTGAGTTGTGTTTGTGTTCCTCTCACCTGGACTAGGAGAGTAATGGGTCCGCTTTTATCCACCTCCAGTATCTCCCCGTTCTTGGTTCCCACGAGGATATGACCGTGACCCAGGGATATGGCCCGTATGGAAGGGTTATCCTCCAGCAGCAACCCTGCAGAGACAACACCGTCAATAACCTCCACCTCCCATCAACAACCCTGCAGAGACAACACCGTCAATAACCTCCACCTCCCATCAACAACCTCCACCTCCGCCACAGAAAGCAATCTTCATTACAGCCAAATGGGATTGAGCGTTTTAATGGATTTCCATCTAAACGATTTCACTGCCTCTCTCCAGCGGCGCGCCCGCTACGTAATGTGATTGGAGTAGAAGGAAGGAAGGTGACCTTTTACCTTTGGAGCCGGGCGCCAGAACGGCTCTCTTGATGGCGTAGGTCTTCAGGCACCTCTCGAAGGTGTCGTCCCAGAGAGCCACGATGCCGTCCTTTCCCCCGGTCACGAAGCCCTTCTCCAGGGCGTGCATGCTGAACACGGGCCCGTCGTGGGCCTTCACGGTCTTCACCAGGAACATGTCTCTCCAGATGCAGATGTCTCCAGTGCACGTGCCCGAGAACACCGTCTCCTCCGTCCAGCCGTACACCGCACACATCATGGTCTCCGTCTTCCCCATGTTGCCCTTACGACCAATCAGACCCCCACCTGAGGAGGGGAGGGCGTCCAATGAGATGTCACGCGGCCCGCGGCAGGGAACACTGCTCTGTTTATCAGACGGGTCCGGCATGTGTGAGTCACTTACCGGCTTTATGCCAAAACTTCATGTGCTTAACGCCGGCTGTGATGAGCTTGTCTGCCATGTATGGGTTGATTTTAACAACGAAAATCTTATCCTTGCTTCCCCTGTGGAGACAACATGACAGCAGCCTTACATCCAGCCTGATCCAGATTAAAAGGGTTGTACGGATATATGAAGAGGAAGACAACCATGTGGAATCTCCACAGGGTGTCTCACTGCCAGGGTGTCTGTCTGTCAGGGTGTCTCTCTGTCAGGGTGTCTCACTGCCAGGGTGTCTGTCTGTCAGGGTGTCTGTCTGTCAGGGTGTCTGTCTGTCAGGGTGTCTGTCTGTCAGGGTGTCTCACTGCCAGGGTGTCTCACTGCCAGGGTGTCTGTCTGTCAGGGTGTCTGTCTGTCAGGGTGTCTGTCTGTCAGGGTGTCTGTCTGTCAGGGTGTCTCACTGTCAGGGTGTCTCACTGCCAGGGTGTCTGTCTGTCAGGGTGTCTGTCTGTCAGGGTGTCTGTCTGCCAGTGTGTCTCCGTGCCCCTCCAGGGCCCAGCTTTTCTTTTCCTGTCTGAACAATAAGGATCAGTTTTCTGCCCTGGCGATGGAGCAGAGCACACTGACATGTCTAATCACTGCCCTTCATGCTGCTGGAGCACTCTCTAACTCTCTCCTCCCTCCTTCTCTCTCCTCCTCCTCTCTCTCCTCCCTCTCTCTCCTACCTCTCTCTCCTCCTCCTCTCTCTCCTCCTCCTCTCTGCTGTTAAGTGCTTTAACCGCTGAGCAGGTGGACAGACATCTCATCTGTTCTCCAGGGCCTCTCTTAGCTTCAGTCTCGCTGCTCTACAGGACCTCATCCACGCTTACTCCATCTCCTCATAACTCAGCTGTACAATTTCAATTTGCACCTTATATATAAACGTCCATATTCAAACAGCAGGTGCTAAAACTGTCTCCAAAATGAAACGGAAGGGTGAGATTTGTGATTCTCCAGTCTGGTGAACTCAAGTGGCGTTTACGTGTGAGCTCTTAAACCTTTGATTCATCGTCCTACAAGAATGAGTCCTCCACAGGAACTAAGGATATAAGAGATAGCTGCCAACATTGTGCTTGGAGGAAGAAAAAAAAAACACCTCCTACTGTATGAACGTGAACCACATCTGTATTTTTTATGATCGTCTAATGTTTTATTTCGATCCAGAAGCGTGTGACCCTGGTACACCTGTGTCTACTGTCTGGGCCTCTTCAGGTGACATCTGCTGTGGCGGAGGCGGGGTATACCTGACAGGGTCCCAGGGGTCAGTGTGCTCACCTTATGGCAGAGAGCTTCTCTCCCTTCCTCCAGTCCCACAGGACAATGGTGTGGTTGTCATCCAGTCCTACAGAGGCCAGGCGTTTACCATCCGCTAGGAGAAACAAGACGTGTCTGTTCAATACATTTAACATTTAGTCATTTAGCAGACGCTCTTATCCAGAGTGACTTACAGTAAGTACAGGGACATTCTCCCCGAGGCAAGAAGGGGTGAAGTGCCTTGCCCAAGGACACAACATAATTTTTCACGGCCGGGAATCGAACCAACAACCTTCTGATTAATAGCCTGACTCCCTAACTGCTCAGCCATCTGACGCAATACAGCGTTTACAAAGACAGCGTCTCCCTTTCCCCTGCAAGGCAGCCTGCCTGACTGTCTGTCCAAGGCCAATTAGAGGAGGTGAGAGACATTCCCCGCCTTGATGCTGCTAGACAGCCTGAACACCCAGACTTCACAACACCACGTCAGAGACGGAACGTTACCCCTCACCCTCCTCCTCTACGGGCACACAGGCCTGTCTGACAATTTCTATCCCGACCAGCGGGGCTATTTAGGTTATGTTGAGTAGGAGGGGAGATTTGAAGGGGTGTTTTTGTTTTGGCATGTTCAGAGAATCGTCAGGGGAGAGGTGCTGGAAGCAGCAGTGGAGCGTTCGGGGGCGTTCCGGAGCATTCCGGAGGGAGGAGGGGGGGTTACCTGAGAAGTCCAGTGCACACACTCCCAGCTGGTGGGATCCTTTCAACACTGACATGGGCTTCAGAACCTCCGTGTCCCATATGTGAATGGAGGAGTCTCTGCCAACCTGAGAGCACACACACACACACGCACACACACATGCACACTTTATATTGTCTTGTTGCTAGGCTACTGCATGGCTTGTGTACATAATAAACATATTTAATACAACACTTCAGTCTTAGCTAAGGGACATTCCTCCAGGCCAGCCCATCTGTCCTAACTCTGACCTGGGCACTGAGAGCTACTCTATCCCAGCCTCTGAATATTTCATGCAGAGCAGGGGCTGGCTGGCTACCTGGCCGGTAGCGACGTAGTCCTTGAGGGGGTGGATGGCCAAGCACAGGATGTCGTCGTCGTGGCACATGTAGAAGCGCTGGGTGTTCTGCTGCCGGTTGTAGACCACACCCACAGCCGCCACGTGGTACACGATCTCCCCCGTCTGAGTGTAGAACAGGTTGCTACGGCAGTCGTAGCCTCTGTAGCTGCCGGAAGGTAACACGAGAGAGAGAGTTAGTGATAGAGAGAGGGAGAGTTAATGATAGAGAGAGAGGGCTAGAGAGAGAGACAGAGACAGAGAGATGGTGAAAGTAGAGTGAGAGAGAGAGAGAGAGACAGAGGGATAGAGAGAGACAGAGAGATGGTGAAAGTAGAGAGTGAGACAGAGAGAGTGAGAGACAGAGAGAGTTAGAGAGAAAGAGAGATGGTAAAAGTAGAGTGAGAGAGAGACAGAGAGAGTACTGTGTTGGGTGGTGTAATGCCTGCAGCAGGCAGAGGTCCACCCACCCATGGATGAAGTGGAGTTTGACGCCACTTCCTGGCGCCCGCTCCCTCTTCTTCATGGCCAGCGCTCGGTGCTTCTCTCTGCACTGCTCTTTGAGCTGAGGTAGATCTTCTTTGTAAACCTGTGCAGAAATCAACCACATGACACAGATATACATGAAGTATATTTAAATATGATTGTTGTACACAGGCTGCAGCTAGATCACGGGTGATGATCAGGTGACTGACCTGTCTCCTGTACGTGAGCTGCGTCTCCTGTTCGATCTCTGAGTCCATCTCCGGCACGTCCGACTGGTCCGAGTCCGACTCCTCGCTGTTGGAGTCTGCCAGGCTCTCTGCAGGAGAGGAGCGCGTCCACAGTCACCCTCCACCACGACAAAACCACACTGACTCCACATGACGGATCACCACGGAAACACTTTGCAGACAACGTCCTGTTTTCTCTCTAAAGCTGAGGTGTTATGGGATGTTGACTGGTGGTTTACTGTGTGGCAACGCCATTTCAGTTTGTCCAGGCTCTAACAGTCTTACAGGGTGGACTGTATGACCCTTACAGGGACCCTTACAGGGGCCATCAGTCAGACATAATGCTGATGAAGAGAAAGGCGACTGAGCCAAGACAAGACCATCAGTGGGTCTGGCAGGCTCAGCCCTTCTCCCAGGATCCATTAGCTAAATTAAAGGAAGCGGTATTCAGTATGACGTTTAATTTTCCCGATGCAAACTGCAGCTCTGCCTCGGGCCGTCTCTTTCAAAACGACAGCGGTTACAAACAAGGACAAGGTTTCACGTTCGTGCGTAAGCGAACTGTACACCAGTGTGCTGGCTGCAAGCCTGAGTCACTTCATGTTTTCTTCATTATTTATGATGTGATGATAGCTCTCTGCGAAGACCTTTTAGAGGGTTACAGGTAACAGAAGCTAAAAGGGCAGAACCCTGTGACCTTTCAGCGTGAGTGCAGCGTTAAGTCTGCTAAAAATGACAAAAAAATGACTAAATGTACAGTAAGTCAGGGCCTTATTTGGGTGGTGATGTCACACTGTGATGTCACACTGTGATGTCACACTGTGATGTTGGTGCAACCTACCTTGAGGTGCTATGTGGAGCGCTTCTTTCGATTTTCTCTCCGGAACAAACTTCCACTGGAACACAGAGTGGTCAGCTCCACCAATGGTTATCACCCACTGGTAGTCATGTGACCACCTGGCGTTGGTTATATGGGCAGAGTGACCTAAATACTTTTTAAATTTTGCACCTAGGAGGAGAAAGACACGTAATGTCAGCCAAACATACAACATGATAAAGATAATAAATGAAAAAACCCTAACCCTAATCCAAAACTGAAAAGGAAACTCCTTACCTTTTCTTATACACGGGTATCGCAAAAGTTTCACTAATCCGTAGTCGTCCGCCGTCACTAAAACTTGGTTATTGAAGTTTGCATCCACAGAGTTGATGTCGTTGATCTCTGAGTATTTAGGCCAGATCCCGTTAACCTCGGGACCCAACACACACGTCCAGGACGACCACTGCACCATCTTCAGATCCTCACGGTTGGCGATTTCCTTACCGCCTAGGAAAAAAAAAACAAGCTTTTTTTTTTTTTACAAAAAATACACCAAACACGTTCCATTTTGTCCTTAAGCATCCAAACACAAACCCAACTGAGGCTGACTGGAACTCACTTGGCATCCTGTAAAAGAGTCTCCTGCCGCTGCCGTCATTGGTCTGCAGGTACTTGCTGTCGGTGGACCAGTCCATGTGAGTGATGAAGCTGCAGGAGCCGATGCACTCCCCCACCTTCTTGTACCTCTGCACCACCCCGTACACGTCCACTGAGTTGTCGTTGGAGCCCACGGCCAGGTGAGCTCCGTCAGGTGAGTACTTCAGCTCATGGATGGCCTCCTTCCTGTCCTTGATGTGGACCACCTCTGTCATGTCCCTGCAAACGGACAAGCCGTCAGGAGGAAGTGTTACCGTGACTCCAATAGACAGACAGGAAATTAAGCTTAAAAGGCCTCTGTCATAGAGGTTTACATTACATTACATTTTGTCATTTAACAGACGCTCTTATCCAGAGCGACTTACAGTAAGTACAGGGACATTCCCCCGAGGCAAGTAGGGTGAAGTGCCTTGCCCAAGGACACAACGTCATTTTGCACAACAAGGAATTGAACCGGCAACCTTCTGATTAATAGCCTGATTCCCTAACCGCTGACCCCAGGTTAAACGAGCAGGTGAAACGAGCTCTGCCCAGGTGACCTTCGACCCCTGTGCTTACCTGACCCTGAGGACGGTGAAGGAGCCGTCCTTCATGCCCAGAGCCAGGTGGATCCCATCAGTGCTCACGGCAGCGCAGCGGATGGGCTCCTCCATGTTGCAGCGAGCGATCAGCGCGTGGTCGATCAGACTCCATATCCTAAACACATTTTACATTTACATTTAGTCATTTAGCAGACGGTCTTATCCAGAGCGACTTACAGTAAGTACAGGGACATTCCCCCGAGGCAAGTAGGGTGAAGTGTCTTGCCCAAGGACACAACGTCAGTTTGCATGACCGGGAATCGAACTGGCAACCTTCGGATTACTAGCCCGATTCCCTCACCGCTCAGCCACCTGATTCCCCGCACACATCAGCAGATGACGGGAGTGTGCTCAGATGAAAAAGGAGAATACTTCAATCCTGAAGTTAGACGTACTAAATGAGAGCTTAAGACATTTCCGTTTTCTTTGGTATGTTTTTCCTTGACGCAATTCGACTGGTGTACTTAGAGATTTCAAATATTCACATACTTATTGATAACTTTAATAAATCCAAGTATGTCTGTACTAGGGATTCATCATTAATCGATTTTACTATTACCCCCGATTTAAAACGTCTCAGTTTTGTAAACGTTCGTAAACGTTTTTGATCCGATAATATTGATCATGCCCTTGTACTTTGTATGTATATACTATAAGTCCAATCTCTTTCCTCCTGGGTACCCCCGGGCCCCTAACAGAGCCAGTACCAGGTATGAACGGGGTTTAAAGGTCCGGTCCTACCTGACAGAGCGGTCGTCACTGCCGGTCATGGCCAGGGGCTTGGTGGGGTGGACGGCGAGCGCCCACAGCTCGCCCTCGCAGTGACCCTGCATGATGAGGAAAGGCTTGGTGCGATCGTGCACCACCACCTCAAAGATCTCGCTGTCCTGGGTGCCCACCAGGATGTGGTCCCCCCGCCAGCACACACTGCGGACCGACAGCCCTGTCCACACACACACACATACACACAAACAAGCACACATGTGCAAGCACACACACACACACACGCCCAAGCACACATACATACACGCAAGCACACACAAAAAACATACGTTAATACAATACCCAGAAATACCCAGACAAACAGTCATGCCAATAAGGAAAACAAATAAACATTCACACAGACAGAGGGTTTCAGGGTAACATTCACAACCGCTCTACACAACTGGGATCTTTATTAAACACAGAAGGAATCAAATAAGTAAAGCTGTTGTCAAGGAAACAGTGGTCTAGGCTAAAGGTTGCTGTCTCTAGGAGATGGAGGGACGACTTTCCTGTACATTCACAAACTTTGCACCTCATTAAAACTGTATACAGTCCATAGCACATGTACAGCACAGGGCTGGAGCAGGACAGGGCAGCCCACAGGGGTGGAGCAGGACAGGGAAGCCCACAGGGGTGGAGCAGGACAGGGCAGCCCACAGGGATGGAGCAGGACAGTGCAGCCCACAGGGGCGGAGCAGGACAGAGCAGCCCACAGGGGTGGAGCAGGACAGTGCAGCCCACAGGGGCGGAGCAGGACAGAGCAGCCCACAGGGGTGGAGAAGGACAGGGCAGCCCACAGGGGTGGAGAAGGACAGGGCAGCCCACAGGGGCGGAGCAGGACAGGGCAGCCTACAGGGGTGGAGCAGGACAGAGCAGCCCACAGGGGTGGAACAGGACAGAGCAGCCCACAGGGGTGGAGCAGGACAGTGCAGCCCACAGGGGCGGAGCAGGACAGGGCAGCCCACAGGGATGGAGCAGGACAGAGCAGCCCACAGGGGTGGAGCAGGACAGAGCAGCCCACAGGGGTGGAGCAGGACAGGGAGGGATAGGGACATGATGGGGCGGGTACTCCTACATCGCCCCAGGCAACAGTACCCACCTCGGCTATTCTCCCCTCTAGCTACTGGTGAAATCAAAGAGACAGTGACAAGAAAACAAATGAGTGACTACAAATAAGAACAGAATCGAGAAAAAAACTGAATAGAGGCAGGAGAATGGGCTTGTGATTTAAAAGAATAAGACAGTAAAGATCGACAGATCTCGCTGCTTTGACAGCAGTAGTCTGTCTAAGCCTGCGAGTGTGAATGACTGCAGTCGTGGAAATAACCAACACCACCCTGGTGACGTCACCTTTATATCCTTGATCTGTCTCCTTGAGGTCCATGACAGTGATGGGTTTGAAGCTGAGGTCCCAGAGACGCACACAGCCGTCGCGCCCCCCGGTAGCGAAGCCCTCCTCACAGGCGTTCATGCTGAATATCCCTGACTGGAGGAGAGAACAGACTGTCAGGACGACACAGGCCCGAGCGAGTGCTGCCACCAGGGTCCCCGCCTGACCACGCTTCCTCACAGCTACTCGCTTTTCGTTTCAGGAAGATGGGCTAGCACAGAGCTGACGGATCGGCAGGTTTAGTTGGCAGGTTCTGGCAGTGACTCCCTGATTGGTGGAAGGGAGAGGGGGCGTGGGAGCTGGCTAGGAAACAGTTTGACAGCGTCCTACAATTGTGTGTGTGTGTGTGTGTGAGTGTGTGTCGGAGGAGCACTGTCCCCTCCCCTATCCCACCATCCCCCCATCCCAGCATCTCTCCACCCAGCTGTTGAGCCCACAGATATCATTTAATCCTGGGTAGTAAACGCTGATCCTCTGCTCTGGGCCGACTCAAACAGAGCCACAGCCTCCCACTGCCATCAGACCGCTCTCCTCACGTAACCGTCCACAATAACAAGCACAGGCAGGCCAGCCTCCAGCAGGGTAAACAGCAAGAGGTGTAGGTGTGTTAGCTGCACACGGAGGGCGAGATGTGGAGGACCTCGGCACGCTGGACAGAGCTGACCTTTGCGCCGAGGTGGGTGTGGGGCAGCCGGTGTGACTGAGCGAGGGAGGGAGTGAGGGCGTGAAAGCGGGCCTCCGGAGGGCGTGTGGAGGCTGGGAGAAACACTAACACAGGCTGAGGCTCGACGTACCAGAGCTGCTGATCTGAGAGCAGCCTGCTTAGCATTCTGACTGACTTCCAGCCCACACTAGGAGACAGGGGGGGGGGGGGCAGAGACACAGGAACAGCAGGTATTACTAGGAAGAGGAGCAGATAAGCAACAGGGGGAACAGGACGATTACCTACCCCGTGTGCTCCCTGGACCGTACGCAGCAGATTGATGCCCTTCCACACGTAGATGTCTCCGTTCAAGGCACCAGAGTACGTGACCTCGTCCTTGGCACAGGCGAGGCAGAGGATTGTCTGGAGGTCTCCCGTTTTGCCAAAGACACCTCGTTTGGGGGTCAGAGCGTTGCCACACAAGCTCCAGAACTGGAGACAGAGAGAAGAACAGGACAGAAGCCGACATTAGCACTGACTCATTTTCCAGACCCCTCAGAAAAGTTGTTTATCGATGAATGAATTCAGCTTATGTAGCGAGGGAGGCTTCTATAAAAATGGCTTCTATAAAAATGTGTCTGCCTCTGTGTCTGCCTCTGTGTCTGCCTCTGTGACTGCCTCTGTGACTGCCTCTGTGTTTGCCTCTGTGACTGCCTCTGTGACTGCCTCTGTGACTGCCTCTGTGTTTGCCTCTGTGACTGCCTCTGTGACTGCCTCGGTGTCTGCCTCTGTGACTGCCTCTGTGTCTGCCTCTGGTCTGCCTATGTGTCTGCCTCTGTGACTGCCTCTGTGACTGCCTCTGGGTCTGCCTCTGTGACTGCCTCTGGGTCTGCCTCTGGGTCTGCCTCTGGGTCTGCCTCTGGGTCTGCCTCTGTGTCTGGAGGTGAGGCTGAGAGAGGGACGACGGCGTGAGAGCGATGACACACACACACACCCACACACACACACAGACAGACACACACACACTCAGAGAGGCAGGAGAGCCAAAGCAGCTGAAAAATGGCAGCCGTTTCCATATCCTGCCAGAAGAGAACACATCTCGCAGACCCCCCCCCCCAGCTCCAACGCATCCGCTCATTTCAAACCTGCCACAGTCAGAAGAGGGAAAGGAACATTTAATTTCCCTAACAAATGAACTTGCATCCTGCTTTTGGCGCATGGCCATGATAGACGTGCTGCTCAGACGCAGGTGGAAGGGGCGTTGCCCTTCATCAGATCGTAAGAAAGATGTGCATCTCTGGGGAAGCTAGACAGGACTGGTAGACCATCTCCGATCTAAACGCAGCCAGCTGGATGCTCCTCACTACCTGGCGTACGGGTGGACGGGGGGGTCCAGGGTGATGACAGGAGGGATCCATGATCCGGCAGACCTCCACAACCCTGCAGGAGCCTGTGGTGTATCAGAGCAACATGGTGTGTGTGTGTGGTGTATTTGTGTGTGTGTGTGTACGTCTGTGTGTGTATTTCTGTGTGTGTTTGTGTCTCTGTGTGTGTGTTTGTGTGTGTTTATGTCTGTGTGTGTGTGTGCTTCGGGTTGGGCGGAGGGCTCGTCAGGGGTTTTGTGTCCCAGCCTGCAGAAGAGGCGGCGGGGAGCAGAGAGACTGCGGAGGCCCTCCCTGCTCCAGCCTGATAAGGCAGGGAGCCCACGACTCCAGATAATCCTCCCTGCTGAATTACTGAGACGAGGCAGGACGCTGGAGGGCTTTGTGATGAGGCCAGAGGAGGGAGAGAGGGAGAGAGAGAGAGAGAGAGAGAGAGAGAGATAGAGAGAGAGAGAGAGAGAGAGAGAGAGAGAGAGAGAGAGAGAGAGGGAGAGAGAGAGAGAGAGGGAGAGAGATAGAGAGAGGGAGAGAGGGAGAGACACATAGAGAGACAGAGAGAGGGGGGAGTGAGAGAGAGACACAGAAAGAGAGAGAGCCAGAGAGAGGGAGAGGGGGGAGGGAGAGAGAGAGACACAGAGAGAGAGAGACAGAGAGAAGGGGAGGGAGAGAGAGACACAGAGAGAGAGAGAGAGAGAGAGAGAGAGAGAGAGAGAGAGAGAGAGAGAGAGAGAGAGAGAGAGAGAGCGAGAGCAAGAGCAAGAGCGAGAGAGAGGGAGGGATGGAGGGAGAGAGTATAGGCTCCAGAGGCTTGGTTTTGTTTGCCTGGAGAGAAACTAAAAGTTGAAGGCAGCCCTCCATTCTGCCCAGGTCAGAATCAGCAGCCTGTCACTCACTCACGCAAGCACACGACTCAAAGCTCTGGTCCCCCCCCCCCTCCCCCACCCCGCCCGCCCGCCAACCCCCTCCTTCCCCCTCCTCACAACCCCACCCCCACCACACGCGAAAAACCTTTTAATGTAATCAATGTGGAGAGGCTGTAATTCACCAGCCGAGAGCCTGGCCCCTCCCTCTCCCTCCGGGCTCCCTCCCCACAACCTCGGCGGACCCCAGTGTCATCACCCCGCCTGGCAGGGCGTCGCACACGGCCTGACTGACAGGCTGACAGGCTGGTCCTGGCAAGGAGAGGCAGGGTGAGTCAGAGGAGGGGCTGCCTGGGTGCCGGGGGTCAGGGGGATTCTGAGAGAACATATCCCCATCCAGCCCACCTCATCTCTCTCTGATTGACCCTGGCAGTCCACAGTGACATAGGAAACTCATCCGTCACACAGAGTGAATCCAGCAAGCACAATGTGTGTTTGTGTGTGTATGTGAGTTAGTGTATGAGTGTGTGTATGAGTGTGTGGGTGTGTGTGTGTGTGTATGCACCTTCCTGCCAAAGCAAATTCCTTGTCTGTGCAAACTTTCATGGCGAATAAATCCCATTCTGATTCTGATTCTGATGGGTGTGTGTGTATGGGTGTGTGTGTGTGTGCGTGTGCACACAAAGGATTCTCGATGTTAGAGTAATGGCTAACACACACTTAGCAGCTTCAAAGGTAAAAACAAAGTCATGAACAAATGAACCACTTCCTGTTGGCTAAACGATTAGCTGTCCAGCTAGCCAGCCCTTCTGTGGTGGGGATTGGGGGGGGGGGAGGGGGGCGGGGCCTGTGGGGGAGTCGGGGCCTGTGGGGGAGTCGAGGCCTGTGGGGGAGTCGGGGCCTGTGGGGGAGTCGGGGCCTGTGGGGGAGGCGGGGCCTGTGGGGGAGTCGGGGCCTGTGGGGGGGGCGGGGCCTGTGGGGAGGCGGGGCCTGTGGGGGAGTCGGGGCCTGTGGGGGAGGCGGGCCTGTGGGGGGGGCGGGGCCTGTGGGGAGGCGGGGCCTGTGGGGGAGTCGGGGGCCTGTGGGGGAGGCGGGGCCTGTGGGGGGAGGCGGGGCCTGTGGGGGGAGGCGGGGCCTGTGGGGGGGGGGGGGGGGCCTGTGGGGGGAGGCGGGGCCTGTGGGGGGGCGGGGCCTGTGGGGGAGGCGAGGCCCGGGGCAGGGAGCAGAGGTATTCTCAGGGAGTCTGTGTTGTACCCTGCCTGACTGCGAGTGAGAGGATTACTGGGGCTAAATCTCCTGGATGCACTGAGTGCTATAATCACTCAGCGCACAGAGGCCTGAGGAGCAGATGTCACATGGTCCGCAGGGTAAAGGCTCTGGAATTATGTGGGCCGATTGCTGGATTGCCTTGGCATCGGGAGAGAGAGGAAGAGAGTGAGAAATCAGAAAGGGGGGGGGGGGGGGGGGGGGGGGCACGAGAGGAGAGGGGGACTGGTGGGGGGTGAGGATGGCTTCTCTGAGTGGAGGGCTCTTAGGGGAGTCTGGGTATTATTGGGAAAAAGGGGGTTAGGAGGAGGAGGGGAGGAGGGGGAGGAGGGGGAGGAGGGGAGGAGGAGGAGTGAGGGGAGGAGGGGAGGAGGGGAGGAGGGGGAGGACAAGCAGGATTGTGAAGAGGGAGTTAGCAGAGATATTCTTCTCTTGGGAAATACAGTCTTGAACATCACTATTCCATACCCACCTCAACCACGAGAGAGAGACAGAAAGAGACAGAGACAGAGAGAGAGACAGAAAGAGACAGAGACAGAGAGAGAGAGAGACAGAGAGAGACAGAAAGAGACAGAGAGACAGAGACAGAGAGAGACAGAGACAGAGAGAGACAGAGAGAGACACAGAGAGAGACAGAGAGACAGACACACACACAGAGAGAGTCATAGAGAGACAGAGAGAGGGAGAGACACACACACACACAGAGAGAGTCATAGAGAGACAGAGAGACAGACACACACACAGAGAGAGTCATAGAGAGACAGAGAGAGGGAGAGACACACACACACACACAGAGAGTCATAGAGAGAGAGAGAGAGAGAGAGAGAGAGAGAGAGAGAGAGAGAGAGAGAGAGAGAGAGAGTCAGACAGGGGTAAGGAGAGACAGAAAGAGTAGACAATCACACTCAGTGAAATAGAGAAATGTTGTGACAAGTCGACACTCGAGACACAACCTCATTTTTAGAAACAGAATCTCCTTTCAAAACACACCCAGAGATTACTGAACGCCTCAGAGAAAGGTTAAGCACTGTCTGGAGATGGTTTCATGAAAAACCTTCTTCTATGAAAAAGGACAAATTAAATAGCCTCAGAAAAAGGACTGAATCCAGCTACAGTTTATGGCGAGTACTGAAAAACTGACTGTGAGAAAATATACAATATTTGAATACAGACACTGCTGAATTATCCTACAAAAAGAAGACAATTCTCCTTCTATACAGTCCACGTTAATATAGATTAACTTGAAAAGAGAGATTTCTATGTGTCACTGCCTGTCCTACTTAGGGTAGGGTTTAACATCCACGAACCCCAGAACATTAGCATTTCTCCTCTTTGATATGGTCTTGCCGATAATGCAAGAAAAACAGACAGGACTACAGAACCGTTGCATTTCCTCTTGGAACATTCTGAAATAATATGCAAATGAGCCACAATAGCAAACCCCTCCAAGAGCCTTCTGTTCTTTAACAAGCCCTGAATCTCAATTTTCACTTTGTGCTGTTGAAAGTAAAGTCAGCACGTGTAGCGTGTGTGTGTAGTGTGTATGTGTGTAGCGTGTGTGTGTGTGTGCTGCATCGTGATGAGTCGTACCTTGATATGTTTGACACCACAGCTGACAAGCTTGCTGGGCTGATACAAATCCCACGATATGTCAAATATCTGTTGGAGTAAGAGCACAGCAGGTTCACTCCACAGTCAGGGATCAGAGAGATGCAACATCAAGTACAAACACAACGCAACAAACACCATGCAAATTCAATCTCGCTCACATTTAATTCAATCTGAAACTATATGGCTTATTCGTTTTCAATGGTTAACTGAATGAGCATTTGTGTCTGTGAGAGCAGACCGAATGTTTTTGTGTTACTGTCAATATTGTGTGGCTGTATAAAGTAATAAAGAAAATCTGGAGCCATTTCATCTTTTTTCTTTATCCATTTCATTATCTTAGTGTTCCCTCAGAGTCTGTCTGGGATGTTAAATATCCATCAGGCCTAACTGGTTTATGTTCGATCTCCTGGGCTCCAAGCTTCATCCTGCATCCATTTAGAGGTAATTGAGCTGATCAAGGGAGGATGAGTGAGGAGGAGGAGATGATGGAGGAGGAGATCGTGAAGGAGGAGATGGTGGAGGAGGAGGATGTGGAGGAGGTGGAGGAGGAGGAGGAGATGGTGGAGGAGGAGGAGGAGATGATGGAGGAGGAGATCGTGAAGGAGGAGATGGTGGAGGAGGAGGAGATGGTGGAGGAGGAGATCGTGAAGGAGGAGATGGTGGAGGAGGAGGAGGAGGAGATGGTGGAGGAGGAGGAGGAGGTGGAGGAGGAGGAGGAGATTGTGGAGGAGGAGGTGGAGGAGGAGGAGGATGAGGAGGAGGAGGATGAGACGTACCCGGTCGGTGTGGCCAGGGGCAGCAGCCAGGACTCTTCCTCTCCTCCAGTCCCACACACATATAGTGTTCTTCGAGTCGAGGCCCACTGAGACCAGACACTGCAGAGGAAAAGGCACAGAGGCAGGAGAATCACAACACAGCACCAGGACACACCTCTCTCTGTCCTGCCTTTCAACAGTAGGGAGTCAGGTGGCTGAGCGGTTAGGGAATCGGGCTAGTAATCTGAAGGTTGCCAGTTCGATTCCCGGCCGTGCGAAATGACGTTGTGTCCTTGGGCAAGGCACTTCACCCTACTTGCCTCGGGGGGAATGTCCCTGTACTTACTGTAAGTCGCTCTGGATAAGTGTGTCTGCTAAATGACTAAATGTAAATGTAAACAGACACGACAAAGGGATCTCTCTATTCATGCCACGGCTGTCAAGTCCGTCAAGATGAGTCTGTTTGTGGTGCGTGGTAGAGAGAGCCGCTCTGCTCCCAAGCCCCTGACTCTGGATGTTACACTAGTGGTGGGGATGGAAGGATCTCCTACAACCAAGTGTGTAGGCAGCAGTAGCAGGAGAGGAGCGCTTATGGAAATCCATATCCACCCTGCACCTTGCTCAGTACGAGGGTGGGTGTTCTCTTTGATCCGCTGCTGAATCAGTGTTTAGGCATTCAGAGGAGCAGGGGGAAGGGTTAGGGACCACTTCCACCGTTGTGGAGGAGTCTGTATTTTAACGAGGGGTAAAGATCTACCACTTCATGTTGAAACATGGACAAAGTGTGGATTTGAACCCATCCTCCAGCACAGAGCAAGACTGATGGGATAATCTGGATTTTAAAAAGTCTAGATGAGAAATGAGAAACCACATTGGATTAGAGAACAAGGAGCTGTTTTATGATCCGTACGACAGACTACTGCTGGGTCGTACTGCTTAGGTATTCAATACGTATAAAACTCGACGTAGGAAACACAAGTGTAGTCCTGATAGTGTTACCATGGTAAACGGACTGAGGGATTCCTACTGACATGCCTCCCCTGAACCGTGCCTCGGCCTGGACTGCGGGGAGCGGAGAGGCTGAGTTAGAGGCAGAGTCAGGAGACCGGCAGAGGCACTGAGGCAGTGGACGATCCTGCAGCCTCAGAGCCCGTCTGTCACTTCCTGTCTCCATCTTCCGCTCTCCAGCGGACCAGCAAGAAGCACAGGCTTCCCCTGTCTGTCTCTGGGAGCAGAGGAGGTAGAACTCTGCTCCCATGGGCCCTGTCTGTCTCCCATGGCCCCTGTCTGTCTCTGGGAGCAGAGGAAGTAGAACTCTGCTCCCATGGGCCCTGTCTGTCTCTGGGAGCAGAGGAAGTAGAACTCTGCTCCCATGGGCCCTGTCTGTCTCTGGGAGCAGAGGAAGTAGAACTCTGCTCCCACGCCCCTGCGGGACACCGAGGAGGACTTGATCTATTAAATATTGATTTGGGGAAATATGAATACACCCCACGACAGCACACTGTGCGGGGTGAACATAAACCTGTGCGCCCGCTGACAGTCTGCGATCGAGCCGATGGTTCAGAGGAAAGGGTCTACATCATGTTTTCACTTTAATGGCGCTGGAGGTGAAGAACGAGCCTGTCTCCTGGGAGCTTGTGTATCCACAGTCACAGACCAGTGTCCCGTGTTCACCCTCCACGCCAACGTGTCAGCGCCTGTCTACCTCCTCCAGCCTCCAGCCTGTCAAGGTTCAGTCGCAGCCTGAGCCAGTGGATGAGATTCCACCTGACTCTTAAAGGGAAAGCTTTGAAGCGTGCCTGCTACTGGTCTCCCTGTCTGTGCAGCCGTCCTGCTAATGCTACAGGAGTCTTCAGGGAGGTGTCACCCAGCCGGCCGGGGGGGTCAGTGGAGCAGAGTGGAGCTCAGGAGCGGGTCAGTCCACGGGGAAGGAACCTCACCCCGCGGTCCTGCTCACCAGCTGCTGCTGTGGCTGCTGGGTGACTAACCCAAATCTCTCTGTACTCTCTATTACACTGTGTTACTGTGTCTATATACTGTTTACACGTATGTATATATATTTATATTAATATTTAATATTTAGTCATTTAGCAGACGCTCTTATCCAGAGCGACTTACAGTAAGTACAGGGACATTCCCCCGAGGCAAGTAGGGTGAAGTGCCTTGCCCAAGGACACAACGTCAGTTGGCATGACCGGGAATCGAACTGGCAACCTTCGGATTACTAGCCCGATTCCCTCACCGCTCAGCCACCTGACTCCCTATATTTATATTTATATTTATATATATATATATATGTATTAATTATATTCTTTGAATTAAAACCACAAAGAAACTCCTAATGCTGCATAATCAAACAAATGGCGGCCCGTAGCAGAAGCACAAGAGTGCCAAACTACACAGGGTTTTATGGACGGTGTGTGTAAGTGTGTGTGTGTGTGTAAGGATTGTGGGAGTTGTGGGAGTGCCTGGTCAGCGCCCCGAGGGGGCTGGGGGAACCACGTACCTGTCCCTCCAGTGCCCCGAGGGGGCTGGGGGGACCACGTACCTGTCCCTCCAGGTTGAAGGCCCCGAGGGGGCTGTGGGGACCACGTACCTGTCCCTCCAGGTCGAAGGCCAAGCAGGCGATGCCGTGTGAGTGGACGTCCTTCAGGATGGACACAGTCTGGACGGTGTAGGAGTCCCACACACAGATGTAAGGCTCCTTCCCCACCTGGCCTGTCGCTACCAGCACGCGCTCCGGGTGGAGAGCTAGACTGTAGGGAGGGGGGGAGGGCCGGGGGGGGAGACAGGAAGGATGGGAGAGAAATGGTCAGTTAAATCCCAGCTGTATCCACTAGTCTAAAACAATCATTCAGTAGATCTATGGCTGATTAACCCCCTCGACAGCTGTGTGTGTGTGTGTGTGTGTGTGTGTGTGTCCTTGTGTGCACGCATGCGTGTGCGTGTTTGGCATGTGAACAGAGAAAGCATAAGAGGGCTCGGGTTTTCTCAGACAGCAGACACCATCAGGCTGAGATGATGCCATCCTGACACTACGCCAGGCGGGGGCAGAGGCAGGCAGAATCCCAGCTGCAGCTGGACTCCCTGAGGGGGGACCTGGGCCAGCTCCTGCCCTTGCTCCCCCTCCCGCTCCCCCTCCTGCTCCCCCTCCTGCCCTCGCTCCCCCTCCTTCCCTCGCTCCCCCTCCTTCCCTCGCTCTCCCTCCTGCTCCCCCTCCTGCCCTCGCTCACCCCCTGCTCCCCCTCCTGCCCTAGCTCCCCCTCCTGCTCCCCCTCCTGCCCTCGCTCCCCCCCTGCTCCCCCTCCTGCTCCCCCTCCTGCTCCCCCTCCTGCCCTCGCGCCCCCTCCTGCCCCCGCTCCCCCCCTGCTCCCCCATGCGCCCTCACAGAGCACAGCAGGTCTCCCTCTGACCTTCCGCTGGTTTCACCTGTCCTAATTCAGTCAGGACTGCTGGATCTGTCCGTTGACCAACTCTCGCTTCTCCCTCTCCGCCTCAACCTGGTTCCCTCTCTTTTGGGAAAGGTGGAGCTCTGCATCAACAGTCTGCGGTCTGGTTCGTACATCCACCGGCAGCTACACTGATTCACTGGGCAATTCTTCCCCTTGCCTTGTCCTGTTATCTATTGCATACAGCCACTGAGCTCACTCATTGTAATACTGCCGCCTGTTTTGCCAACTGCACTCCCAGATTTCTGATGGTAGCGTGCAGAGTTACTGAGAGCAGACGAGGGAGGCAGGCGGGCGGGTAGGGCAGCATGCTTCCTCAAATTAACTCAAAGCCAGTGTGGCGGCTCTCCCTCTCTCTCCCGCTCCTCTCTTCTCCTCCCTCCTTCCCTCTCTCTCCCGCTCCTCTCTTCTCCTCCCTCCTTCCCCTCTCTCCCGCTCCTCTCTTCTCCTCCCTCCTTCCCCTCTCTCCCGCTCCTCTCTTCTCCTCCCTCCTTCCCCTCTATCCCGCTCCTCTCTTCTCCTCCCTCCTTCCCCTCTCTCCCGCTCCTCTCTTCTCCTCCCTCCTTCCCCTCTCTCCCGCTCCTCTCTTCTCCTCCCTCCTTCCCCTCTCTCCCGCTCCTCTCTTCTCCTCCCTCCTTCCCCTCTCTCCCGCTCCTCTCTTCTCCTCCCTCCTTCCCCTCTCTCCCGCTCCTCTCTTCTCCTCCCTCCTTCCCCTCTCTCCCGCTCCTCTCTTCTCCTCCCTCCTTCCCCTCTCTCCCGCTCCTCTCTTCTCCTCCCTCCTTACCCTCTCTCCCGCTCCTCTCTTCTCCTCCCTCCTTACCCTCTTCTCCTCCCTCCTTCCCCTCTCTCTCCTGCTCTCTCCTCCTCCCTCCTTCCCCTCTCTCTCCTGCTCTCTCCTCCTCCCTCCTTCCCCTCTCTCTTCTCCTCCCTCCTTCCCCTCTCTCTCCTGCTCTCTCCTCCTCCCTCCTTCCCCTCTCTCTTCTCCTCCCTCCTTCCCCTCTCTCTCCTCCTCCCTCCTTCCCCTCTCTCTTCTCCTCCCTCCTTCCCCTCTCTCTTCTCCTCCCTCCTTCCCCTCTCTCTCCTCCTCCCTCCTTCCCCTCTCTCTTCTCCTCCCTCCTTCCCCTCTCTCTCGTGCTCCTCTCTCCTGTTTTCGAAAGGGACTGACTTCTATGTTCCATGTTCAGGCATGAGGAACAAGGGGCTTCCAGAACACCACTAGAATCACACAGGATATACACTTGACACCTCTCCTCTCTTCCCCACCCCCCATGCAGCTGAACCCACTCCAAACTGGCACAAGTTCTCATCTCATCTTATATGAATTACATAATCATAGCAAAGCTGCTAAAAATAGCAATCAGAGAAAGAGGCAGTGATTGGTGCTCTGAGAGACACCAAGTGGCCTGCCAGGGCCAGGTGCTGTACAGGTACAGACAAGAGAAGATGAAAATGGTATTATGCTTGTCAGACCGGTCTGCTCAGCTCAGTAAGCCACACTGAATCAAATCCTCACTGAATCAAATCCTCACTGAATCAAATCCTCACAGCATCCTCAAAACCATCAACTCAAGCAGGGACAAAAAAAAAAACAGCCCTGTCCAGGGCCAGGCAGCGCCCCTCCTCCACCAGCCCAGTCAGCCAACGCCAAGCTGGGACTCACCACAGCCACCACATGTCAGCCCGGACAGGGCCCACGGCCTACACAGCTGCCCCGCTCATACTTGGTGGAATCACTTCCATTGCTCAAACCCTTCCTACGACCGGATGACTTCAACCACAAACCCTAAAACTAACCCTAACGTCTCTCCGATTCCAGCCTCTGCTGAACACACTGTTTAACGGAGGCGCTGTGGTGGAGGGGAGAGAGGGGTGTGTCTCTCTGTGTCTCTCGGCCTGCAGGCTGGGCCTCTGTCAGTGCTGCAGCTCTCTGGACTGCGCTACAACAGAACAGCCGCTTCAATTACATTCCTATCAGCTAATGAGTTTGGGAAATCCCTCCACTAATGGCCAGGCCTGTGGAGCAGCTATGCAGTGCTCTGGTTTGATCTATGGTGCGTTGATGTGAGGGTTTACACCCTGCCAAGAACTCCCTGTATGGCCAGGCACACTGGGCCGGCTAACAGGACGAGCCATCAAGTGAAATTGATTGGATTCGCTGAAATGTGTGACCTGATGCATGCTGAGAGGAAGAACTGGTGGTGGAGGAGAGGCTTGGGCTGTTGTGACACTGCAGGGCCCGGGTGGTGAGGGAGTCAAAGGCAATTCAGTGCATCAGAAGTGTCAGATAGAAAAGGTTGACACGAAATGGCACAAGGGGTAGAAATGAGGACATTCTCCCCCGCACACATACACACCAACACACACACAAAACATGGCTGATTGTCAGGTTTGGTCCACACACACACACACAGAGTATTCACCTTGCCTGCTCTTGCCAGGGATTATAAGTAAGAAGAGGATTAGCACATTTCAAAAAGTCAGGGTTTCCATGATCTTCTGTAGATTCTAGAAAGAAAATCGAAATTCTGGACGCCAAAAATAGAACAATGTCCAGCACCTGTCTGTGCCAATGCCGGGCAGTAACAAGAGATATTAATAAAACAGCACCAGAACAGTGTCCATACTGAAGGACCACTAGCCCATGCGTCAACAGAATGGATTACTGTGACAGAGCCAGGAGGTGTGATTGAGCTGCCTGTCAATAGCTATCTTACACAGATGATAATATCCTCATAATTTGAGTCAATAGCAGTGAATAGTCTCTTTATACATCTCTCAACTAACAATGGGTCTAGCAGTTCAAATACAAGACACATAATACCAGCAATCTGACAGAGCTTTCTGTCGAAGGGCTTAGATGTTCCGTGATAGGACAGGTGTCGTGGCCATGTCTGTTTTAACAAACATCTAGTTTCGATGAGCATCTCACCAAGGTCTACAGCTGGTTGTTGAAAATGCTGAGGCATTCTATTAGCTTAATAAACCGTGTTTCGGAGGAGCCTAATTAGAGTAGACACGTGCTCTTTAGAGAGCACAGCAGCACTTCACCCCGAGTCAGACTGCTTCCCTCAGCCTCAGAAAGGCCTTCAGGAGACTCGCTCCAGGGAGGACGTTCCTAGCAGAGCGCCAGGGGGGACCAGGAGACGCCCTGCCTCCAGTCCTGCCTCCTGCCCTGCCTCTAGCCCTGCCTCCAGCCCTGCCTCCAGCCCTGCCCTGCCTCCTGCCCTGCCTCCAGCCCTGCCTCCAGCCCTGCCTCCAGCCCTGACATGCTACAGACTGCAGACGCTGGATAGACGACGTATTTGCTTGAGGTGTTTCTCACACCTCACTGTGCGACTTCCTGTTTTCATCGGTAGTCATGATGGTTATGTTCTGGTCAGGGAGTGATCTGATTGGTCGGTCGATATAAAAAAAAACTATACCAGAAACAACAGTACCACACTGTTACTCTGAGTATCATCAGACAGCGTATGAGCACGTGGCGTTTCAGTGTCGAAGAGAGGCGAGTATGAAAGAGGAGGGTGTTTAGTAGCTCCACTGCAGTAGCAGGCTGTGCTACTATGCATAGTATTCTAGGCTACTAGGATATAGGCTGTGGCCCCATATGGGGGTTGACACTAGAGCTTTGTGGAAGCCCTGGACAGGATAAGCAGCTTTAGGATAATGAATGAACGGCTGTAGTAGAGTACGTATAGGGATTCTCCACAGACAGCGGTCAGCCGGCAGGCAGAGAGGACGCACAGCTAAGGATGTAAGGCAGAACCAGCCAGAGCTAAAGGCTTTTCCCCCGATGATTCGTGTCACCTTAGCAGGCTCAATGCATGGGTGAATCTTAGAAGATCATATTGCTCGAAGCATGCTACTGTACCCTGCGGTGTGCGTCAGCACATGTCAGAGCATATGTTAGGAGTACTCTATATGTTGGCCAATGTACGCTATAGGGGACAGTATGTGTGTAGGCCTATTTTTATATAATACTGATCAAATAGAAACATGGGACTTCCTAACAAAGGTCTAGAGTTAAGTTTAACTGCTGGATGTTAATCTTATAAGTAGTCATGGGGGGGGGGGAATCTGTCGTTGTATTATAAACATAATTCTAACATCACATCACTAGCAGAGCCTGGATATTGTAACATGTAAATGCAGCCCTACAATACAGCACTCCTCTATAGACACTGTTAGAATAAACAACACTATGAATCAGATCAGATTAGGGATTACATTGGAAAAGAGTGCATTCAAGTGCACATAGCTTAGAGAAGCCATGTAGAAATGAGATTCAAGGTGAAGAGAAAAAGGCAGCTCTGGAATGAGGCAGACAAGCAGGACCAGTCAGTATGAAGACTGAACTGAGACACAAAGAGAGAGATAGGGAGAAAATTACTGGTGCGCTCGCCTCTCTAATAAGGAAAAAAGGAGAAATGTATCATTCTTAATGCCGACTAAAGACACGCAATTTGAAAAGATGTCTGTTAAAGTCCCAATCACTACTTAAAAGCACAGATTCAAGATGAGATGTAGTCAACAAAATCCAGGAAAACTAGCAGTATTATTAGAATTGGTGGTATGATGTGTGACACACTGGTCAATAGAGCGGCCATTGTTCTCCTCATCAACCTCCACTTCCTGCTCATCCTCCACTTCCTGCTCATCCTCCACTTCCTGCTCATCCTCCACTTCCTGCTCATCTTCCACTCTCTCCCCTCCCATCCATCTCCTCTCTCCCCTCTTCCTCCTCCTCCCTCCCTCCCTCCCTCCCTCCCTCCCTCCCTCCCTCCCTCCCTCCCTCCCTCCCTCCCTCCCTCCCTCCCTCCCTCCCTCCCTCCCTCCCTCCCTCCCTCCCTCCTCCTCTTCCTTATTTAAAAAACAACAGAGGATGCTGCAGGGCACACCACACAACATACCAGACACACCACACCACACCAGGAAGTAATGACGATTCAGGTAATGAACACAAACGCTGAAGCTCAAACATCAAACAAAAACGAACGAGGTACATGAATCAAAGCATGGACGGAGAACATCCAGAGACAGAAAACGCGTCTCTATTGGTCACTGTCTGTGAGTAGGAAGGAGAGAGACATGGACACCTCCCTGCAGGCCACTGCACCTCATCCACACAAATGAGTTCACCACTGGAGTGGCCCGACAGGGAGACCTGAACAGGCTCATCCCTGCTTCTCCTCACCTGACACAACAACCAGTCTCCTGGACGCTTCACGGTCTAGCTTCGTCTCCACTCGGTCCGGAAACCTCCATTTGTCCGTGTCTAGACTTCCCACATCTCAAGTCAACACAGTATTAACAAGCAGGCGAGGTATTGGCAGGCTATTGCAAGTGTTTCTTTTTTATACAGCCAAGTTGGCCACAGAATGTGCCTTTAGACTGCAACAGGAGACTGCAAGCCAACAACTCTGGATCAGGGCTCAGGTCTAAGTTGTCAGACTGAACTGCTCCAGGATGGAGCCTGATTCTGCAGCTCGACCAGCTGAGGTGAGGGCTCTCCAGGAGGACACACTGCCTATCTGCCTCTTCTCTGGTTCCCCCAGGACGTAGCTAGGCCTTGAAGTACACTTGTGCTTGAATAATGAGTAAAACACTGTCTGATCCAGTTTGTATCTAGACAAATTAAAAAAACTACTAGTCATTGCTTTTATACTGTTTTCATTTCAGAAAAACGAAAATAATGAAAATGTAACATCTGTATTTATTTTATGTTCGAAATAGCTAAATTAGTATAAATTAATATGGTTTTGCTCTGTAGACCTAATTATGAATAGTTATCCAACTACATAGTAATTGTACCGATGCACTTAACACATAAGAGGTGATGCACGGTTAGTCTCTCAGTTCTGTTGACCAATTAATAATGAAACAGCAGAGCAGCTGACTAACGGCACGGTGACAGTTTATAATCCCAGTTATCTCCAGGCCAACCCACACGTCAACACGAGCGATGGGCACCGTCATTTTACATCATTAAGAGTACAGCCGGTCTCTGCATTGTATCCCCTTGAAATAATGAAATAAAGCCGTTGTAAAAATGCCGAATGACAACCAAGAACCGTTGCTCTGGAGGTTAACTAACCTCCGTTGGGTTATAACTATCAGCGGGTCTGCCTGATACTATTTCACCTGTGTCTCTTTTTGGGGAGATTTGACATGTTTAATGTTCACATTCATGCTTTTGCAGCTTTCCTGGTTCACTGAGCAGTCAACATTAGTTTGAAAGATGGCAATGAGAGCAGACAGGAGGTTAGGCTATATTTCCCTTTTGACAGATGGAGGGATGAGAAGAGAGGAAATGAAGAGAATAGAAGCCTGTTTCCTGGCTGTTGTGATGAGGCTGTGAACGTTGACGGCAAATAATGACTGACTTTGTCAAACGGCATGTGTTACGTAACTTGCAGTCGGCTATCTGTGTTTGGGAATATATAATAACTTTAGGTAGGCTATAACTAGGAACTAGGCACTACGGGTAAGAAAACTCTCCCATCATGGGTAGCTGTCCAGGTGCTGAAATTCGCAAGCGTGCTGTCAACACACATTATACTACTTTGGAAAATGTTGCCTTTTTAGTGGATTTACCTGATTATGTCATCGTTGTGACCCAAGTAAAATTTTTGCTTGTGTTCTCTTGTGTTATACACAACTCCCACGCCGGCGACAAAGTAGACTATTTCCTTAGCCGCGGTATAGTACAGGTTGTTGCGGCACTGATGTCCCCGGTATCCGTACACCCACTCAAGTCGTAGGTGACAATTCGGAGCGGTTCTGTCAGCCATTTCTGTACTTCTTTGTCTCTGTCGAGATAATTTTTAAATATATTTTCATTCAGCAAAAAATATTTCATTCAAGCCCCTTGTCCTTGGTAATAGTTCCGTTGGAAATGCATCTTGTCCAGAGGAAGCGTTTATATAGGGCATCCGAGTACCATGTGCATGGCAGTTTCGTTGTATTTGTATATTAAATATCTTCCTTTTCTTTAAAGTCGTTGCCTACGTCGAGCTTCTCATAATGAAAAGCGAATATCTACTTCTACTTTAGTCAGGTCCTTTAGCCCTGCTCGAGACAGGTCGAAGCTCTTGTCAAATCCTACAAAGATGGAGTTCTCGACTTATTTACCAAGCACCGCCCTACATGTTATGGACAGGCGGCCTGTCCAATCACATCTCCGGATATTCATGTAAATTCTGAAGGGATGCTGATGGACCAATGGCATTTATGATTATAATGTTCGTAAATCCTCCTCTAAAGAACCAGCGCGAGCCAATGGTGTGTAGTTTAGACAAGACGCTTTTGGCAGCTGTCAATCAATGATGTACGTCTTGATAATCAAAATGGTATAAAATTGTGTTTAACCAACATAGCATATTTTTGTTTGGTCATTAACATAGTAACCCCAACATGACTTTAATTTTACTTACTTAAAATTACTATGTTCATCTATAAATACTGTGGCTACTGCTTTTCTCTGGATAACAGTCATGTATTCACAACTGTGTTTTTACCCAAAGGTATGGTAGGCCTAATTTCACGTCAAACTTCTGATAAAACTTGAGAGCCTTGTTTATCTAACTCACACACAGTAAACGTAGCTAGCTCTAGTCAGTTCTAGTTGATTTGGTCGCAACAGTTCCTTTCAATTTAGTCTACTAACCATGAAAATATATTGTCTTTCTCCAAATGTTTGGATGTTTGATATAAGTTTAAACAATAGGTTTGGAGGTTATACGGATAAAAAAAAGAAGGATTTTCCAGCTGCAATGGACGCATGCACACCTCAAAATTTTTGCCCAGAAATTGTAGTTAAATAAACAAAAAATAAATTGGACAGGTTTGCAGAGATCTTAGGACATAATGCTCACAGCGGATTGGACCTCCCCCCTCCACCGTTGCTCGGTGACAGAAGGACGCTTCCTGCAGATCGACTGAAAAGCTCTTGGTAATACAGCTACCTACTAGCTTTGAATTTCTTGCACAATAAAACACTGTGGAAACAAAAATGGAAGTACCGATGGATCCTTTATTTCTCTCGTGGAGCTATTTTCGGAGACGGAAGTTTCAGCAGTGTTCTGATATTTGTACAAAGATATTGGAGGACAGTCCCTACGACCAGGTAGATGCAACAGTAGCTAATTTAGCTAGCTAGCAACTTGGTTATAGGCTCACTCTGTAGCTATACGTAGCGATAACGCTGTTGCTGTGCATGCTGATGCTACTAATCCCGATTAGTGACGAATCCCGTGCAAGGTTGCCATGGATTCCCTTTCTTATCAATTATTAACATCTTAGCCATGACATTCCCTGAATAACACTTGTTAAGTGGGCTATTCCAGCCCACTAGTAGTAGCATTCATTGGTAACTCATCCTAGCTAGCTGTCTGCCTGTGCAGTAGGCTACCAATACTAGGCTAGATTGTAAACCTTTCACGCTTTGGCGTCGCTTGTGTATGTGTTTTCCATTTACCTCATCCACCTCTTTCATTAATTTTGCTTTTTATTTAAATTTGTTAGCCTAGCTATACTTTCAAACCTCTCCTCACCTATCTTCTCAACATTTCACATCGCTGTCACAAAAGGAGGCTGATTCCTCATTACTCATCTCTGAGGTAACACTGCTGTCATGTCTACTGTGCTTAAGTGTAGCCATTTTCATTCGTGGTAACAGTGAGAGCTGACGTGCAGTGACATATCTTCTCATCCTAACATGATTTTTCCTCTTGGTTTTGGAAAGGCCGCGTGGAGCCTGAAGACGCGAGCCCTGACGGAGATGGTTTACATTGACGAGGTGGAGGTGGACCAGGAGGGGATTGCAGAGATGATGCTGGATGAGAGCTCTATTGCTCAAGTGGCCCGTAAGTCTGTACTCTCCTTTTTACACCAACACACAATGTCACTGCACATAGTCTCTTACTTTCTGATCAGAGATGGCAAAACACACACATCCTTGAAATACAGATACTCATGTTTAAAAAGACTTTGGTAAAAGTTGAAGTGCTGACTACACTTTTTCACTCAAGTTAAAGTAAAGAAGTGTGGGCTCTGACATATACTTAAGTAAAAAGTAGCCATTACTACTACCCGTTACTACTAAACGTTTTACACTAACATATATTTTTTGCATGGTGTTTCTGTTTCTGATAGGATTGGTCATACATGTTCTTGAGTGTAAATTAACTTGATTTTAGGCCCAGGAACATCGTTAAGACTTGCTGGCACCAGTCACGGAGGTGGGCCTACTCCAGCCGTCAGGTACGCCGCCACAGCTCAGAACCAACCCTCTTTAGACACTAAAGATACTAATCTAATGGCACCTTGTTTTGTTTGTTGAGCAAATACAGCATTTCCTTCTTTTGTGCAGGCCCATGACCCAGTCCGGACGGCCAATCACAGGGTTTGTAAGGCCCAGTACTCAGTCTGGGAGACCAGGAACTATGGAGCAGGCCATCAAGACGCCCCGCACAGCCAGCACCGCCCGGCCTGTCACCAGCGCATCTGGAAGATATGTCCGACTGGGAACAGTAAGTTCTAACCTTCTTCTGTCTGCGGAGAGTGAAAGCATGATGGTTAGCTGTATGGTATATTTTTTATGTATTACGAGGAATTGGGTCATTGGCTTTGTGTTCGTGATCGTAGCTGTTGTAAAGAGGTCATGTTGATTGTGTGGATGTCAGCAGCACCCTGATTGAGTTGTGTCCATGTCTGGTTAATTTACCCAGGCCTCCATGTTGACCAATCCAGACGGGGAATTCATAAACCTGTCAAGACTCAACTTGGCCAAGTATGCCCAGAAGCCCAATTTATCCAAGGTAAACAAGCTTTCACTTGTTGAATAGATTCTTGACAGTATGTGAGATTTTGACTACAGTGTGTCCTGTTCTTGTTAATTTTCACCATTCTCTCTCCTCAGACCCTGTTTGAGTACATCTTTCATCATGAAAATGATGTGAAAAATGTAAGATACAAATGTAGTTTGACTTTGGAGTGTTTCTGTGTTACAAATCCTCAAGGACGTGGTGAAAACAGTCTGTCTCTCTGCAGGCTTTAGATCTAGCAGCTCAGGCTACCGAGCATGCTCAGTTCAAGGACTGGTGGTGGAAAGTACAGTTGGGAAAATGCTATTACAGGTAAGTGTATCTCACAGAGTCTCCAGAAGTGTTGTTTTTAAGTTCAAAGTTCAAAGTACTTTGTCATTGTCACAAAAACAACGAGACAGTAGTTACACGTATGGCTAAACAACATCCTAATGTGCCATGTGTTATGGTGCTTTGTTCCAGACTAGGTTTACACCGGGAGGCAGAGAAACAGTTCAGATCAGCTCTTAACCACCAGGAGGTAGTGGATACATATCTCTACCTGGCCAAGGTAATGGTGAACACATTACATCACATGTAGCAACAGATGAACAGCTAGCAGCATGACATAGATCAGCATGATCTGCTCTTATCCAGAGCGACTTACAGTAAGTACAGGGACATTCCCCCCGAGGCAAGTAGGGTGAAGTGTGGGGTGAAGGCAAGTAGGGTGAAGGGTGTGGGGAGTCAGATGGCTGAGTGGTTAGGGAATCGGGCTAGTAATCAGAAGGTTGCTAGTTCGATTCCCGGCTATGCAAACCAAATGACGTTGTGTCCTTGGGCAAGGCACTTCACCCTACTTGCCTCGGGGAGAATGTCCCTGTACTTACTGTAAGTCGCTCTGGATAAGAGCTTCTGCTAAATGACTAAATGTAAATGTAATGTAAATGTAAGTGCCTTGCCCAAGGACACAACGTCAGGAATAGAACCAACAACCTTCTGATTAATAGCTCGAACCGCTCAGCCATCTGACCCCCCTGGGGTTGGATGACTTGGGCCCATCATTGACCCACATCCATTGCTTGAATGTGTACATTTTCATGCTTGATGTGTTTTGTTATTTTTTACAGAAAACTACCATGTCTTAAGATTATGATTGTTTTATTTAGGTGTATCAGCGGCTGGATCAACCCATCACCGCACTGAACCTCTTCAAGCAAGGGCTGGACCACTTCCCTGGAGAAGTTACTCTCCTTACAGGAATTGCTCGCATTCACGAGGCACGTTGCTTTACTCACCTCTGTAGAACCCTTGCTTTCTCCTTATTGTGGGTAATGTCATTTTTAGATGAGAAAAGGTGTTGGAAATTCCTGTGCCTCGTGGAAAAGACAAGCCTGCACGTGGAACAGTCTGTCCGAATGGTATTCCTTTTCCGATTTGCCGACAGTCATCTGGGCTGATTGTCTGTGCTTCTCATAGGAGATGAACAACATCACCTCCGCCACAGAGTACTACAAAGACGTGCTGAAGCAGGACAACACTCACGTGGAGGCTATTGCCTGCATCGGGAGTAACCACTTCTACACTGACCAGCCTGAGATCGCTCTGCGCTTTTACAGGTCAGACACTACAGAGATCTGAGGTGGTTGGTAAAGGGGAAGTTCTGTGGGCGTAAGTGAAGCAATCTGTGACACGGCTTGTTAAAAGGCCTGTACAAATTTACATTTAGTCATTTAGCAGAGGCTCTTATCCAGAGCGACTAACAGTAAGTACAGGGACATCCCTGAGGCATGTAGGGTGAAGTGCCTTGCCCAAGGACACAACGTCATTTGACATGGGGAACATTTGGGAATCGAACTGGCAACCTTCAGATTACTAGCCCGATTCCCTCACCGCTCAGCCACCTGACTGCCCAAACACAAATACAATTATATTTGGTTAGAGATGAAGGCTGAAGGACTTTATGACCACGAGCATCACCACTGCTCGTTTATCAGCGTGGCACTTGTCGTTTCCTCCCTAAAAGCCAGACGTTGTTGTGCGTTTGTCCCTGCAGGCGCTTGTTACAGATGGGGGTTTATAACTGCCAGCTGTACAACAACCTGGGGCTGTGCTGCTTCTACGCCCAGCAGTACGACATGACGCTGTCGTCCTTTGAAAGAGCCCTGGCCCTGGTGGCCAACGACGAGGAGCTGGCGGATGTCTGGTACAACATCGGTCACGTGGCTGTGGTGCGTACCAGCTCCGGACAGAAACGCCCTCGGCTGCATGTGCAGGCGACTCGTCTCACAGTGTCAGCAAAACAGTGGGTAGTGAGATGAACTTGATTGTAGATAAAGAGGGTTGTTGGTTTCTCTCTCTACAGGGAATAGGGGACTTGACGTTGGCATACCAGTGTTTTAAACTGGCTTTAGCGTTCAACAATGACCACGCTGAGGCCTACAATAACCTGGCTGTGCTGGAGTTGCGTAGAGGACGCGTTGAGCAGGTGAGAGGGGGAATAAATCCTGTTACGGTTCATTGGATGTGTGAGTTAGAGATGGCTCCTGACTGCATTTATTAAAAATCTTTTTCCCCCCTGCTCTTTTTAAACAGTCGAAAGCGTTCCTGCAGACGGCTGCATCGTTGGCGCCTCACATGTATGAACCTCACTTCAACTTCTCCACTCTCTCAGAGAAGGTAACTGCATTTTCACGCCTTTTCCCACTTCCCTTTTAACCTATTAAACCACCCAAATCAAGCAGTATCTCAGCAAAACAAGCAGTCGTTAACACAAGCTGTCCGTGTCCAGATCGGGGATCTTCAGAGCAGCTACACGGCTGCTCTGAGGTCGGAGGACTCCTTCCCTGAGCATGTGGACACCCAGCAGATCCTGAAACACCTTCGTCAGCACTTTGCTGTGCTGTGAGCTGCGGGGAGACCTGCCTGGCTGTCAGGCTGGAGCGACAGAGAGCTCTCGTACAACTGGGCGTGTGACCAGGCTCAAGCTACGGAATATCACAGTCAGTTCTGAGAGGTAGTCTTGACAACGTAGAACTCCAACGTCACGTGGATTAAATTGGAGAAACTGCATACACAGGAAATTATTGTCAAGAATGGGTTTTACTACTCTGTGGTTTTGTGTAGATGTTTCTTGCCCGATCAGCAGTAGCGGATTTTGAAGTATGACTAACCAAAAGTAAGCGGATTGAATTGTATATGACTATTTATTCATTGAAGTACATACTGTATATTTGATAGTTTATTTTCTTAGTACTGCAAAATGTATTGTGATGTGGACATTCCTATTGCTATTATCTAGTCTGTACATTGACGTAGATAATAAAAATAATTGTTTAAACATTTGTCCATAAATTGTAGGGTACCTCTAAGAACCCTCCACCGACTGTCCAGAGTTCGGTACAGTTATCTGTTTAGCAATGTTTCTGCGCCTTCAAGCGTCACATGAAATCTAGCCTAATAAAAGGGACCATTTCTGATTACTTCTGGTCAACTTTAATGAAAGAAAGTGCATGGCAGTGTGGCTTTTTGACAAAAAAAATTTTAACAATCCTTGCTGTTTACTGTCCCAATGCTGTACACGGAATGACATGCAATAATGTACCAAGCATAACGCTCCAACTACGGGTGACATGAAACTTGAGAGTGTTTCCGGGTCTTTAGTGTATGTGCATGGAAATAGAAAAGATGGACTCCCTAAAGCGTTGTTGTACAGTGCAGTATTCCCGATGTGTTTAAAGTTTGGAAAGTAAAAACTGAGACGTGGAGATATGCGCATACCCTTATGACTGTAGCGTTCTTAGAGAAAGTGATTTGTACCGTTTGGCGACTTCAAAATTCGTTTCGAAATAGACGAGGCCGTGGGACTGAACTGTAGCCGCAGAAATATTTTAGAAACTGCCATGGTTGTATAGGTTTGCATTGCTTTTATCTGAATAGTTTAGTCTATAGTTGTTGTTTATCTGTATTTTTTCGCCTTTTCGTTGTAGGTTAGAAGAGAGGTTTCACTCTTAGACGATAGGCATATACTTTTGGAGCGTAGTTTTAACCTAATATTTTAGAAAATGTCACTAGAGTACGAGAGGCATTATGCCTCGTTAAATTCAGATTTGTGCAGCGAGTCAGTCCCCAACCCTATTAGCCGGTCAACGTCTAGCACATACAGCGCTGAGGAGGAAAAGTTACATTACATTCCTATCCGGATTCTTGGAAGAGGTGCATTTGGTGAAGCCACTCTCTACAGACGAACAGAGGTGAGACTAAAAACATGTTTTCATTTGCCACGAATACATTTTACCTGAGTATCTGAAGTTTGTTTTGTTCATCATATTGTTCAGATTTATTGAGGACAATGCTCTACTGTGCTCACTTACCTACTAAGCTTATGAGAAATTCTTCAGTGAGAGCAGTCTCTGTTAAAGCTATTTGCTTTCCTGTCGTTGGACATTTTAATGTCAGTTGTCTTGGCCCTTATTAAGGATATCTACAGGAAGTTAAAGCAAATATCAGCACACTGGACTGGATTACCTCTCGTAATCATTTCGTTCCTGCTCGTTTTCTGTAGGATAACTCTCTGGTGGTTTGGAAGGAAGTGGATTTGAACAACCTCTCAGAAAAGGAGCGCAGAGATGTCACAAATGAAATCAGCATCCTGTCCATCCTACAGCACAATAACATAATAGCCTACTTCAATCATTTCATGGACAAGAACACGCTTCTCATTGAGCTTGAGTACTGCAATGGTGAGACAACGGAGGCTTTTTAGGGATAACCAATAAAATTGCTTCCTCATCAGTTTGCATGCATCACAATAGTAAACAAACTTAATTAACCTGAATTACTTTCAGGGGGAAATCTGTATGATAAAATAGTTCAACAGAAGGGGAAGCTGTTCAGTGAGGAGGTAGGTTGTCACTGTCCACCACACACCAAACAGATTCAACAATGTCCTGATTGTGGGCCAAAGTACAACTGCATTCATTTTCATCCTTTCATAAATCAATTTACTGATTTATTGACATCCTCGTATATCGTCATATCGTTTTTGATGTTGGGCGACTGAGCAATGTCTGTATGGTCTGTTGTTCCCAGGTTGTCGTTTGGTACCTGTACCAGATTGCGTCAGCAGTGTCTCACATTCACAAAGTAGGGGTACTTCACAGGTAATATTTAAACATACACCAGAAATATACATATTTTCACAAATGATTCTTTTTTTTAACGTTTTGAATGAAATACCTGTGGTTAACATGGACCAATGATGGACCTCACCTTTTGTTACAGGGATATCAAGACTCTTAATATCTTCCTGACAAAAACAAACCTCATTAAGTTAGGTGATTACGGACTGGCCAAGAAGCTTGACTCCCAGTTTGCCATGGCTGAGACTGTGAGTGTTTGTGTTAAAGCAGTGTGGGTCACTTACATTATACCACAAGCATTCAACCATTCAAGTACAAGATTTGTGTCTAAATTGTTTTGCTCTTTTGACTGTAGTGTGTTGGAACCCCGTACTACATGTCTCCTGAACTGTGCCAGGGTGTGAAATACAACTTTAAATCTGACATCTGGGCCATGGGCTGTGTCCTGTTTGAAGTGCTAACCCTCACCAGAACATTCGATGCGACGGTAAATGTTCTGCTCGTGGTGCATCCCACTGTACTCTGGGGTTGCCTGTCCTCGATTGGCTATCGTACGATCACATGGTACTCTGCATGCCCTGTATGACAATCAGCAACGGTTGATGAGGAAGCTACTGGTCATGGTTCAGATATTGACTGTGTAGCACAGCTGTGTTGAAGGGTCTTTGGTGTTTGTGTCCTCGTAGAACCCTCTGAACCTGTGTGTGAAGATAGTTCAGGGAAACTGGACCATGGACGTGAACCCTGATCTTTATTCCTCAGCGTTGATCAAGCTGGTGTACGAGTGCCTGGATCAGGTTAGTGGAGGCGGGGCTTTCTGTGGCATTAAAACACTGGAATGGGCTGTGGTGAAAGTCCTGAATGGTTAATAGTGATGTATTTCTGTAATGTATGTTTGTATCCCAGGATCCGGAGAAGAGACCAACATCTGACCAGATTCTTGACCAGCCAATCATATCCTGCTGCAGACAGTGAGTGTGGTGAAGGAGTTCACTGGAGTGAGACACAGATATAATCCAACTGTACGCATCAGGTAATAATATCAACAATTGTGCTGTTTCAGGGAGCTGGAGGAGAGAGTTATCTTGCTAAACTCAGCGATGAAGAAACCAAAGTATGTTTTACTGGTTCAAACCCACAACTTACACAACTTTTGTTTTTCTGTCAACAGATATTTTAATTAAATTAAATACATTTTGAGCGACCTTTGGATAGATGATGCTTCTGTTCATGTGTAAATGTTTATGTTTTACTAAGGTTGAGCAACGTGACAGAAAGTCCCATCGCCGTGGTGACCACACGCTCCAGAGAAGTGTATTTCTGGGGTGGAGGGAAATTCACTCCCCAGAAACTGGATGCGTTCAAAGGGGGCAGCAGTGCTCAGCATGTGTGTGCAGGAGAGAACCACTTTGCTGTGGTCACAGTGGAGAAAGAGCTGTACACCTGGGCTGTGAGTACTGGATCTTTAACTGTCACTACACCTGGGCTGTGAGTACTGGATCTTTAACTGTCACTACACCTGGGCTGTGAGTACTGGCTCTCTAACTGTCACAACTGAAGCAAGGTGGGTCTGAACTTACATGTCTGAGGGCCCTTGTTATGTTGTGTGATCTGCCTGTTGGCTGGTTTAGAAGGTTTGAATGATCTCGGATGGGAATAGCTTAACGGTTAGAGCATTTGCTTGCAGATAGGTCGTAGGTTCAGATCCCAACCTTGTACTCTAGGTCACTTTGGATAAAATCGTCTGATAAACAAATACATCGTTTTTCTTATCCCCTCCCACCTCTCGTTAGAATGTCCAGGGTGGAACCAAGATGGTGGGCCAGTTGGGTCATGGGGACCAGGCCTCGTACCGGCAGCCCCGCAAGGTTGAGAGGCTCCAGGGCAAGGCCGTCCGCCAGGTGGCCTGTGGGGCGGACTTCACCGCCTGCGTCAGCGGTGAGCACGTCTGGGTCAAGCCATCACACCGTCCTGGTCCAGAGAATCAGTTTGTCAGTCTTTAACGCATGAAAAAAGTGTTCAAACAAAAATTCAAACAAAGCTCAAATCACATTTGACTCTTTTGGATATTCTCATGTGTTGTCTTAGACGAGGACCAGATGTACATGTTCGGGTCGGACTACTACGGCTGTATCGGGGTGGAGAACGTGCTGGGCATGGAGGTGCTGGAGCCGGTTCTGCTGGAGTTCTTTGAGGAGCGTCCGGTGCGGCAGGTGTCCTGTGGAGACAACCATGTGGTAGTGCTGACCCAGAGCGGAGACATCTACTCGTGGGGTTGTGGAGAGCATGGTACGCCATCACAACACTGTTACTGTGGCCGGGAGTACCTTTACATCTCACCATGCTTTACCGATTGTGACCAGTAGATGGTGGTGTTGGTCTTGAAATGTACAGCCCAACCTCACCTCTCTAGTCCTCTTTATGTCAGACAAACTTGTACTGTTCAAAATGTGACCCAGTAACACTACTCTCATGTCTATCCAGGGCGTCTTGGCTTGGACTGTGAGGATGACTTCAGCTCTCCTATGCAAGTAAGATCCCACTCTTTAGCATTGATTGTACATCCCTTCCCCCCCCCCCCCCCCCCCCCCCCCCCCCTGAACGCTGCTCATGTGTGAGGCTGTGGGGCAAGGGATAAGAGTACAGACCACAGCTTAGATGTATACACCATATGGTGTTAAAGGCTCACATAGTGGGGCGCCTGGTAGCTCACTGGGTCAGAGCACGCACCATTCAGGCTTATACTTAACTATGGAGTCTGGGTTGTAATCAGACCGAGGCCATTTCCTGCAATCATCCTTCCACTCTCTCTCCCTGCTTTCCTGTCTCTCTCCAACGGTTCTATCAACAACAACGAAAGAATAATATATAAAATAGAAAAATATATATTTAAAGGCTCATATTGTATGTAATGTTCATGCCCCTGTCCTGTGTTACATTACATTACATTTAGTCATTTAGCAGACACTCTTATCCAGAGCGACTTACAGTAAGTACAGGGACATTCCCCCGAGGAAAGTAGGGTGAAGTGCCTTGCCCAAGGACACAACGTCAGTTTGCATGACCGGGAATCGAACTGGCAACCTTCGGATTTCTAGCCCGATTCCCTCACCGCTCAGCCACCTGACTGGCTGGTGTTCCCAGGTGGAGACCCCTAAAGGTGCTACCATCTCCACGGTCTCCTGCGGCTGCGACGGAACCTTCTTCCTGACGGAGTCTGGCAAGGTGCTGGCCTGTGGGAGCAACGAGCTGAACAAGCTGGGTCTGAACCAGGGTTTCTCCGGTCTCAAGAACCACCCTGGAGAGGTAGGGAGCCACACACACACACCGGACAGCAACTTCAAAATCATCAAGAGAAATAAGTGGTTCAGTATTACCTTTCATGCTTCCTCCAATAGCAAGGTTACCAAGGGATACCCTACACCACCACTCTCACTCTGGTCAAGCAGCTGGCCAGGTTTAAGATCCAGGCCATCTCTCCTGGGAGAAGCCACACAGGAGCTATCGATGGTAATGACATCAGACTCTTCCACACAACCAGGAAGGTAAACAGTTGTTAATGTGCATCGAAGAGTGCGTGTAACGGAAGTGTGACCTTTCAGAGCGCGGGCGACTGATCACCTTCGGGTGTAACAAGTACGGCCAGCTGGGAGTTAAAGACTTTAAGAAGCACCAGGGGGTCCAGCTGCTGGTGGGACCGTTCGGGGGAAAGTTGGTCAGCAAGGTTTCCTGTGGAGATGGCTTCACCATCGCTGCTACTGAGGGTTAGCTAATACCTGCTTCTTTGCTGTCTTTTGTTTACAATTGCGGTGCTGTATTGTCGATTGTCATCCTGTGGATAACAGATAATACGCTGCCTCCTCAGGAACAGGCCTGACCTGTTTTGCCTGTGGAAGGATATTGCCGTAGGATCGATAATAATTTATTTCTGTATCGGTCTTGCAGACAATCAGATCTTTGCCTGGGGAAATGCAGGAAATGGCCGCCTGGGAATGCCCCCCGATAAGGGCTTTGGTTCGGAGGTGTGCCCCGCCTTACCCAGACCCATCTTTGGTTCTCTCCACCACGTACCAGACCTGTCCTGTCGTGGCTGGCACACCATACTGATCATGGGTCAGTCCCCACTAGACACCTCGACACAAACCTCCCAAAAAAACGTTTTTAGTTCATAAAATACCAACCTCATATTTCTCCTCACAGAGAAGGTCCTCAACTCTAAGACCATCCGTTCCAACAGTAGTGGACTTTCTATCGGTAGTGGTAAGTCAGGTGCCTTATGTATAATAAATAACGTTATTGTTTTGAAAGGGGTTTGACAACGGAACTAAGCACTGTCTGTGTGCGTGTGCATGTCTGTGTGTGTGTGCTTGTGTGTGTGTGTGTGCTTGTGTGTGTGTGTGTGTGTGTGCTTGTCTGTGTGTGTCTGTGTGTGTGTGTACACAGGGCTGGGCCCAGTCTCCAGCTCCACAGTGGATCTGGACATGGAGCCAGGTGCAGAGACCGGGGTGCGTGACGCCGGTCTGGGGGGCACGGTGGAGGCAGACACGGAGGAGCGCCGCATGGAGACCTCGGAGATGCCCCTGGGGAACCAGACTGGAGACAGCTCCTGCCCATTCTGGCTGCGCAAGGTGCGCACGCCACACCTCCAAACCTTCGTCTGTACACCCAGGGTCCCAGAGGGATGTTACAGTTATTCATGTAGCAGACGCTTTTATCCAAAGCGACTTCCAAGAGAGAGCTTTACAAAACTGCATAGGTCAATGGTCATAAACAACGAGATAGCCCCAAAACATTGTGGGCAGACAAAACATGAAGCATACATTGTGAAAAGCAAATAAGTGCCAATGGGAAGAACCATAAGAGCATGTTACATCACACACCTGTGGTCCCATCCGTCCCACTAGGAGCTTCAGGATGCTGAATTCATACCTATGCCGGATGATTCCAGAGGCTCTGTCCCTAATCCGCTGGCTCCGTCCTACTCTGAGAGTGTCACTCTGCCGTACGAGGAGCTGCAGGAGTTAAAGGCTGCAGCGGCAGCTGCTGCCACTGGGAAAGCTCTCTCGGTAATGATGCCTCCGCCCCAGAGTTAACTGCCTGCTGCCTGCGTCCTCTGTGTTAATGTCACAATGTAAAACAGCGCTGTCTTCTCTCTAGACCGCACGCATGGGCTGTGACAAGGCCGGGCTGGAGGAGGGAGGGGCTTGTAAGAAAGGAGATGCCGTTTCGTGTTGCAGAGCCAGTAGTGAGATTGCGCAGGTGGGTGAAACATGCATTCATGTTGTTAACCAGACGGGGAACTTTGTGTCATGGTTGTCCAAGGTTGTTGTTGTTTGTTTGGGGTTTTTTCGCTGTTGACCTCAATCGTTGACTCCTCCTTGTCCAGCTGAGAGAGACTGTCGGCCATCAGGAGACGATAATCCAGAGACTGCAGAAACAGGTAAGCTCCAGTCATCCTGGCCTGGTCAGCACCTCCCGGAGAATATCTAGTGGCCAGAGGTTCTAACTAAATTTTTAACTACTCATTGCAGTTCAGTGACCAACTCAGCGAGAATGAGAGGCTCTGGATGGCTATCAACCAAATGACCCTGAAAGAAGCAGTGTCTGAAAACCAGCGATCTGGGCCTGCAGAGGCAGGAGTGGGAGGCAGCCAGAGCCCAGAGGACAGATCTGCTGGGGCGGGTACGTGAGGGACGCCCGCTGCTGTTCTACTGTGTTTGGAGGGACTGTGGCTCTGCACGCCCCGACCTATAGATGGAATTATCCAGACTCAGATCAGGATAAGAGGACTATATTATCTATCAGCTCCTTCTGATAGGAAATGTGTCCGTTGCAGGCCATTATCCATGTTAGCAGGCCGTCAGGGGGAGATGAGAGGAATTACATGTGGGACGGAAGTTCAAAACCTCTGCTGTCCTCATTGAAACAGCTTTTGCTTAATTAGTCGTGGCCATTGGGGATTGAAGGTTGCAGAATTTATATCAATCCGGGTTGAACAACTATATAGTATTTGTGGTTTTCTGTCTGCATGATCATGCTGTGTTTGAATAGATAGAAATATTGCTTTTACTCCATGTTGAAAGATACTTGCAGGCATGATAAATGTCAGTAAAGCTGCATCGGTTTTATAGACGGACTCAAATACTGGTAGGATTCAACATGCTAAATGACTAAATGTTTTGAAAAAAATGACTAAATGTAACATCAGGAACCCAGTTATTAACAGTGTTAAACCAGTCAATGCCTTGGTTTTAATGTTGGCTCGAACTGTCAACAAAGGTCTACATAACATTGTAGCCCTCATAACCATGGATATATCCAATCACATTTAATATCACATTATAAGGTGCGTCATATATATTGTATTATAAATATATATTGTACCTGTGTGTATGGTGTGATATATTGTACTGTTTTTCAGCTGTGGTTATCAGCAAAAAAGGCAGATCAATCAGGTCAACATCTGTTTCCAATGTGAATCTAAAAACGAGTATGTCTTTTTTATTCTTTATCTTGCACTTTTGATGTTTTCCAAAGGCTAAATACCAAACAAAAAGAGTATACCAAATATACCTTAGTCGACTTACCCTTTTAAATGTAATGTACCACGGATGTTTTGTTGTATCATGAGTGTATGGAAGAAAGTAATGAGCAGAAAATGCTAATGGTAAATGTATGACGTTGCTATTGATGTCACTAAACTACTGATGCAATAACAATTTAAAATAGAATATGTAAGTTTCCCTTCTAAAGACATATTATTATGGTAAACTGTGTCATATTTTTTATCATCATAGTTTTGTTGTTCCTGTTATTAAGGCGTTACAATATTTTATTTTGGATGTGTGAGACGCTATAGCGAGTTGTGTAGTCATCTAAAACAAAACAGCTAATAAGTTCACAACTTTGTGGGTTAGTGTGTGGTCAAATTGCACCGATTAACACTGATGGAACTTTATATATCAATGCAAGTAAAAAATGATGTATTAACCTAAAACCAAAGATGGATTGTACACAAATCCTAATTTGTGTACAAATTAAGACTCCTAAGACTGTTCCCTTCGCCATACATACAATGTTTGTTGTTCCATTTCTACATATTCAGCCCATACTGTATTTCTAGAGGCTTCCTATCTGTAATGTATTGAGGTAACAATGTGTCCAAAAATATTGTGTGCAAGATGTTACAGTGACCTTATTTGCTACCATCCAAAGATGCACCTTTACTTCATGCTTTGTGTTAAGAATAAATCAGCAAAACCACCATTGCTGTCTGATTATTTCTGTGAAAATGGTTGATTTAAAAGCCATTTCCTTTAAGTCCTTCACAATGTTTTCAGTATACTTCATAGGCCATCAGTATACTTCATAGGGCATCTCCAATTGGTTTAGGTCACATAGCTGCATATCAACAGTCAAATCAATTTACAATCAGTTTATTTTCATCTAAGCAAGGAGTGACTTTAAAAGCCCACTGGGCAAATCTTGAATCCACCTATGTGTATTGGCAGTATGAAAATGTACAAAGCACACAAAAGAAATCTGTAACAAAACTGCTGAGCTTGAATGAAGCAATGTTTGTATTGGGGGGCGGTGTGTGGCACAGGGGAGGAATCGAACTGTACCTTCCAAAACCCACTAACTGTATGTATCTGCTAAATGACTAAATGCATGCCGATAAAAACATGTACTGGATTTTAATATTTTTCATTCAAACCCAATGGGTCAATGGTTTTTAATAGATGTATCCATATTCTCTCGGCTTTTTTGTCTTAAAGTTCTGGTCCAATCCGATGGTGCCGGCTGTGTCGAGCCACCATGCGCGTGTTGCATGTTATGCCCCCCACTGTGCATGCTTCACCCTTCCAGTTGTTCTTCTTCAGCTGAGATGTAAAGTACAAGTCATGTCAACCACAAAACATTACAAACAGGAAGATATTAATTAGATTCACCATGTCTCACCAACACAAGAACAATATTGGTGGGTATAAATAGGCACCTCTGGAATCTTGCTTCTCGTGTTGGTTTTCATGAACTCCTCCAGGGTTTGGGGGGGCACCGGGGGTTAGGGTGGGGTACGGTGGGGGGTTAGGGTGGGGGGGCACCGGGGGTTAGGGTGGGGTGCGGTGGGGGGTTAGGGTGGGGGGGTGCCGGGGGTTAGGGTGGGGGGGCGCCGGGGGTTAGGGTGGGGTGCGGTGGGGGGTTAGGGTGGGGGGGCACCGGGGGTTAGGGTGGGGTGCGGTGGGGGGTTAGGGTGGGGGGGCACCGGGGGTTAGGGTGGGGTGCGGTGGGGGGTTAGGGTGGGGGGGCGCCGGGGGATTGTTAAAGGGGAATGACTAGGTAAAATAAATGTGCCCAGAGTGCACGGGCACAGGAGACCTAAACACAACCTCCCTGGAATCTAAGATTCACCACCACAAGGGACATACAATACAAAACAGGACAATACAGAATCATAAACAACAGAAGGAAGAGGGAGGGGGGAATAGAACGATAGGGGGGTGGGACCTTTAGGGTTAGGCCAGAGTGGGAGAGGCAAGTGTGGGAATTTAGGGTTAGAGCCTCCTCCCCCACTGGGTTATGGTCAGGGGCAGGATCGGGCTAAAACTCAGTCCAAGAAACCAGACCTGCTGGGTAAGAAAACGTGTGATAGCCCTGTGAAACTGTATGATGACTGTGTAATCGGTGTAAATATTACAGAACCAAAAAATATATATTCAATGTATATAAAGAATCTGGACCAGAAATCAACAATTACACCTTAGTGTATTTCCTGAAGTTAGGTATCTGCAGAGAGTAGAAGAGGCCTCTAACCAAGTTATCAAACATGTTCACCAGGAGCCAGGTAAGTAACTCCTATTTCTTTAATGCAAGGAACATTTTTACAGTTGTAATTTAATGGCATGTAGTGAAATCTCTCTTTTTTGTTGTTGAAAAACAGGTAAGCCAAACTTCAGGTAGGGTGGACTAGGGTGGGAGGCGCTGGGGGTTAGCGTGGGGGGCGCCGGGGAGGTGGTGGGGGGCGACTCTTGATGTTCTGACATTTGGGGACATGTCGCTCTGCTGGTCCCGGAGCGAACCGCCGCTCACAGTGAGGACAGGTGACGTAGTCCGGATCTTGGATAGATGGTGCCGGCTGTGTCGAGCCACCATGCGCGTGTTGCATGTTACGCAACAACTGTGCATGCTTCACCCTCCAGTTGTTCTTCTTCAGCTGAGATGTAAAGTACAAGTCATGTCAACCACAAAACATTACAAACAGGAAGATATTAATTAGATTCACCATGTCTCACCAACACAAGAACAATATAAACTAGAGAGGGTGTGGGGGGTGTTTGCGTCGGTTGCAGATTGGTGCGTTTTTTAACTTAAATTCATATTTGGGTAATTTAAATAAGTATGCATACTTATTATTTATGAATATTACATTGATTAAAAAGTTTATATTTTTTGCTGCTTGTTCCGAAGTCAAGCATACCCAATAATCAAACTCAAAGCTTTCAGAATTGATGCATTGTTCATTGATTCGAACATGTACATTTGACATGACGATGGAGTGCTAGCTTGCTAGTTATCGATTCACTTCAAAAACCGCCACTGTAGTCCTGCACATGCGCTCAAAAGGCGCAACGTGTAACAGCCTATTGAAAAGTCTAATGTTTTCGTATCGCTTCAGATTCCTCACTACATAAAATGGGGTTGTCATTACAACTGTTATTACAGTTGCCGAAGGCAAGCACACCCAATAAATATATATGAGGTTGTTCCCTTGCCGAAGGCAAATCAAATCAAATTTATTTGTATAGCCCTTTTTACACGCAAGCATGTCACAGAGGGCAAACACACCCAATGAGTAAATAGTTACCTCTGGAGTCTTGCTTCTCGTGTTGGTTTTCATAAATTCCTCCAATTCGGTCCCTTTGGCTCTGTGCTTGAAAGAGTCGTAGACTTGGCGGTTGGACTTCTGCATCTTTTCACAGACCTGGTGGTGCTTCTCCAGTCTCTCTGCAAGAAAATTTCTCTGGCAAATCTTGCAAGCGATGAGCAGGGGAATATCACCACAAGTCTGTTCCAGGCGAAGAGCATCTCGCCGTGGCCTGTTTGACTGAGGATTTGAGACTGATGTGGAGGACGACTCTGGAGATCTGCTGCTCCCTGTTCCTCTATGGGCAGGTTTCTGGTGCCCATTCTCCTGGATCTTTCTGCGAGGAGCCAAGTCCTTTTCCCTTCTCTTACCATCCCTCCCCACATACCTCTCTCTGGATCTCTCCCACTGGTTTTCCCTCTGCCAGTCGAGGTCCTCCTCAGCCAACTTCCTTCTCTCCTCTTCAGCTCTCGCTTGTTCCTTTTCCCACCTGTGCCAAAGCAGCTTCTTTTCTCTCTCTAACCTTATCTCCTTGTGGTTCATGTCTCTCTCCACCTCGTGCCACTCTCGCTCTCTCAGCCTGTCACTCCTGTGCCTCTCCCACTCTCCGTGTATCTCCCTCTCCTGATACACACCCCTCTCCCTCCTCCTCCTGTCTGTATTCCACTCTGGCCTTGTATTCGTCTCTTTGTCCCTTATTTCCCATCTTTCCCAGTCCTCCACAGGGGTTTTCTGGACTCGTCTGTCCTTGTTCATCTCCTCCCTTTTCTCCCTCGGCCACTCCGTATCCTCCAGGGTTTTCTCTCTCCTTAAAGACTTCTCCTTTTTCATCCTCGCTTGGCCTCCTCGCTCTACATCCCTTCTCCTCTGCTCATCTGACACCTTATTTTGAACCCATTCGTTTATTTCTTCTGCTGGTCTCCTTGTATATCTCTCCTCCCTCCTGTGTTTGTCATCACCTGAAGCAACCCTCTCCCTCTGGATCTTTAGTTTCTCTCCAGTCATCCATAGCTTGTTCTGTATCATCAGCTCCTTCTTATGAATTTCCTTTGCAAGTCTTCGTTGCTCGTCCGGCAGCCTCTCTCCTTTTAATTGTTGGGATCCAGTATAATCTTTGCCATTATTATAATCCTCAAATGATGGGTAAGAAATCTCTTGAGGTTTCCTGTTCTCAGTTTTTCCAGATCTTCCGCTGTATTCTCGGAGACCTCCCGATAGGGATGGAACACTGGGAACAGGCAATCTTTGTACCTCGTCCTTGGCACTGACCGACCGTTTGTGGTAAACCGGTTTTAGTGGAAAACCTCTGTCCACTCCATCCACTTTCCTTACAAGCATACTGTCTGGCTCAGGGTCAAAGTTGCTATTTATCCATCTAGAGCTGTATTGCCTTGGAGGACAATAATTGTTTTGATTAAATGTTTCTTTGTTTTTTTGCTGCCATTCATTAATATCAATTATCTCTCTATGTCTTCTGTTAAATGTTTTTTCTTGGAATCCAGTTTGACTTTGATGATATAGCCCACCTGAGTCCTTCTTCAACACAGCTGGGAGTTTTTCCAATATAATTTCTTTTTTAAGGGGAAAAGGGGTTGTAAAGTGAGGATGTGGAGTTCTCTTCACCCAAGTCAAAAGCCCAATCATATTCCCAAACAGCTTTAGCCTCGAAGTTTAGGCTAGTACTGTAGGCTAAATAAAACTTGCTTGACTAAGTCAGTTCAAACGAATAGATTTTGCCAGTTGAACTGGAAACTATGTAAATAATTGCAGACTAACCATTCATCAACTTACCAGCTTTCCCTCTTGGATTGGCATATTTTTCCTCAAGCTTCTTATTCAGCATCTCACGGATAGCAATTTGAAGGTATAGCTATCTAACGTTACGGCAGAATGAGGTTGCGCTAGCAAACAAACGTTTTATTAGAAGTCACACACCTGTTTGTTGGTATACGTTGCTTAGAAACGAATAACTCGTTCGAACAAAACGGTTTCTAATAGGCTTATAACTTGACCGGAAGTACCAGAGCCCGGATATTACGACAAGCGCATACGAATGAATGGTTCATAAACAGGCTGTGTTTTTGTGCTTTAGTCAGCTAGCTAGTTGAGGTAAGAAATAAATCAATATTATTCAAAAGGATTTATATATATATAGGAATTACAGTGTTATACAGTGATTCTTGTAACAGCAAGCACATCTGGCATGTCTTCTTTTAGTCCTAGACGTTCGTGATGTCTGATGGAGCTGACCTTCTATCTGTGGATTATGAAGTATTTGGTAGAGTACAAGGCGTATTCTTTCGCAAATATACACAGGTAAATCTGAAAACCTAAATGTAACAGTAAATCTTATGGCTTTCCAAAAGACAATCACAAAAATATTTTACCTTATAGCTTGACGGTTTAGGATTTCTTAATGCAGTGACAGAGGAACATTTTTTATTGTGAAATGTAGTTTAAGGCAGTGTCCATAAAACCAGTCTCTATGTCAGATTTGAATTATTTGAAGTTAATTATGGTTTACAGTACATACTGCAGCCCAACAATAGAATGTCTTATTTACGTTTCAATTCGATTTTCAGGCAGAGGGGAAAAAACTAGGTCTGGTCGGCTGGGTACAGAACACAGAAGCGGGAACTGTGCAAGGCCAGCTTCAAGGACCAAGCAGCAAAGTTAAAGAGATGAAGGAATGGCTCAAATCCACCGGGAGTCCCAAGTCACAAATTATCAAAGCAGAGTTTAAGAATGAAAAGAAAATTGAGTGCTTGGATCACACAACGTTTAAAATAGTTCGCCCTTAAATGCAGGTAACAGGCTAACAAAAATTCCTGTGTGATGTGCTTTTGAGAAATGAGAGAATTCTTGAAATGTATTTGTAGATATTAAATATAATACTGCTAGAATACTAAGGATTGTTTTTTTAAACTATGCATTTATTTAACTATTTATTTAACGTATGTGATAACGTACATTAAAGCTAAAATGATAACTCAAATTTGTGGAAATATGTTCTTATTTTGGATTCATCACGTAATCAGTCTTTCAGATGCTCAGACAACTGAAGAGGGCAGTGTTGTCAGTTTGGGCAAAGATGATATTCGTTTTATTAACAAAGATCGCCCGAGTGGGTGTTGTGTGGAGCAAGCACTGAAGCCGTAAAACCCCGCCCGCCGGAGCTCCACATGACAACCAATCGAGGGAACGACTGTTTTGGCGAGAGGAAACTGTAGCTATTGGCTACAGCAGCACTGGAAAGAAGTGCTTGTTTCCGAGCTAGTTTTGGGTGCTAAATTAACGTGATTTCATTTTGGTTGCTTCAAACTAGTTTTTTAGGTTGGAAACGCGTCTATTTATATATGAAGAAGCTTGCTGGCTAGTTATGCTCCCAGCGCTAGCTAGCTATAGCTAACAGAAACAACAGTAACCAACGGAGCCGACACTGACTGACTGGAAACTGTTTTGACTGGAGACTCTACAGCTTGCAGCTTGCTGCCTACGTAAAGTCAGCTTGGTAAATCTATCCAATTGAATTGGCGGACATGCCCTATATCTGAGTTTAAGGACATGATAAGGTGTTTATCAAAAGATGTTCAGTGCAAGCTTAGGTCTGGTGTTGCTATATGTTCCTTGCAGCAATGTGTTGAAGAACTCATTCTCAACAGTATCGATGCTGGGGCTACATGCCTGGGTGTTCGAGTTGACATGGAGGCGTTCAAAGTGCAGGTTATTGACAACGGATGTGGGATGGGCATTGAGGATATGGAGAAGGTAGGGAATCGATACTTCACTAGTAAATGCACCACTCTAGAGGACTTGGACAACCTTAGATTTTATGGTTTTAGAGGGGAAGCCGTTGCTAGCATCGTCTCCTTGGCAATGCTTGTGGAAATATCATCCAGGACCAAGTTATCTGTGAAGACTCATGTGAAGGTCTTCAAGGATGGCAAGGGCTTAGACGTTTTCGAAGCTAAGACTACGAGACCGTCTGCAGGGACAACTGTCACAATATGTAACTTTTTCCACAAAATGCCAGTCAGGAGAAAGAGGATGGATGCAGTTCTGGAAAGTGAGCGGATGAGGCAGAGAGTGGAGGCTGTGTCTCTCATGCATCCCTCTGTCTCTTTTACACTGAAGAATGACTGCACAGGGGCCATGGTGGTGCAGCTGTCTAAAGCCCAAAACACTTACTTCAGGTTTGTTCAGATCCATGGTTTAGGAAAGGCACAGAGACTAGGGCCAATCGGCCACTCTCACGAACAGTTTGAAGTAACCGGCTACATTGGAAGAGAGGGCCACTACAACAACAGCTTACAGTTCCTGTATGTGAATGACAGGCTACTTCTCAAAACCCGGATCCACAAGATGCTGAATTTTCTCCTCCGCAAAGTGAGCAGTTCATATCAGAAAAACACCAGCACAGATGCTTCATCTTCCTTTACGAGTCCAAAGCAGAAACGAGGAGCGGAGGCACATGGAATGTATGTGATGAATATCAAATGCCATTACTCTGAGTATGACATCTGCCTCGAGCCTGCTAAAACCCACATTGAGTTCAAAGACTGGGATGGTGTTATGTTCTGTGTGGAAGAGGCAGTGAAAACCTTCATGACAAGAGAGAAACTGGTGGTTGAACTTTCCCCTGGTGACATAGAATATGCTGGCCAGAACTTATTCAGTGGACACACTGGAGATGCTGGCGTAGAAAGAGGCGATAATACCAGGGCACGTGAAGCTGTAACGCAGGGTGTTTCACTGGAATGTAACATCGAAGGGACTCTTGCATCAGAGGCTGTCCATCGTAGCATGAAGAAAGACTTTGACATCCATAGTCATGCATGTGTCGAAGATCCAGTTCAGGGTGATAAGCGAGGTGACTGCAGGGAGAACTGTGACCATTATGTCGAATGTCTGGACACAGACATAGAAACGACACCATCAGTCACACACAGTCGTATAACAGCAGTAACAGACATATCTGAATCTGTGCCTCCCGGAGATATAAAAGAGATGCAGCTCAACACGCTGCAGAATGTGGGCGATAAATCACACAACACTGGGGCTTCGATAGTTCACGATAGGTCAGACGTTGAACACCTGACAACAATCAAAGAGAAAAGTGCTGAGATTCAAAGTCATCTTTCAGTCTCTAAAAGCATTAATGGAGTACTGTCCACGGCTATGCAGGAACAAAGCTGCTCCAAACAAATACCACCGAAACAACAGAAGATAAGGTTACAAGACCAAACTAGGGTCAGCAATGCAAAGACCCATCTGCTGAATTCATTGCTTCATGGAAATGGCTCTCAGAAATGCACCGTCGATCAGCTCAGACCAGGCCTAGTCATGAGATGTCAAGAAAACCTAGCAACAAAACGACATCTCTCACCTATAGAGGATTTGGGGAATGGTACAGTTAGCCAGAGAGAATATAGGGAACACCCAACTATCCCCTTAAAAATACCCAGGGTCATCTCAGGTCAGAAGCTGACTTTATCTAAAGAAGCTGGCTCTTTGGACAAGTTCAGAAGAATATATGGGAAGCATTCTGAATTTAAATCTCTCCCGGTGGACACTAAGAGCAATCTCTCAGCAGCTGATGCCATAGCCTCACAGAAACCTGGTGTTCCTGACAAGCATGAGGCAGATAAACAGGAAGTAAAGCTAAGTGCTGTCATGGAGTCACAGCTGGATGGTGAGAATGACCATAGAAGTCCATTAACGCTCTCCATGTTCACCAAACTAAAGCCTCTCTCAGCTCAGTATAAAAGTGGTGGGACATCTTTAGCAGCCAAGCTCTCGAATCTCAAAAACAAACCCAGGACAGAGGTCAGAGGTGTCTCATTGACACATCTTTCAGAAGCTCTTTCAAATGTAGACACCGTTCCCAAAGACGCTCTAGCAAACACCACTGTTGAAAATGTCAACAACAACTGTGACACTGTCAACAGTGGAGAACAAGCTTGCTTGAATCCTGACGGCATCCCGGAAAGCAGTTCAAGTCCATCATCGGCTAAGAAGGAAGTCGCAGCATCAAGTGATTGGTTGCATCACTACGACGATTCAACAGGGAAGCTGGTGTATGTGAACACAGTGACGGGGCTGAGCAGGTACGGAGAGCCGTCTGGGGAAGAGACACAGGCGACCTGCACGTCAGACATCACCAACATGGCGATCAGTGTCGTCTCCAACAAAGGTAACGCTTTCATACTTAGTGTTGTTCTTCCCTCTGACAAACGCTAATTTGTACAACCTTGAAATTATTATTATAATATTGTGATACTTTTGCTCACTGTGTATGGTATTGGATGGTAGTGTATATGAGGGGGACTGTCCCATGTGAGTAATATTTGCGCATGGGGACGTAAACTTCACCTGGCTTTCTTTCCTGCCTCTAGGGTTCGAGTACAGGTGTTATCCATTTCAAATGGATGTAATGTTGCCCTTCCTTCCCAAATCCAGAGCAGGGAAAGTGCTTAGTTCAGGGCCCAACCACAAAGGTACCTTAGATTAGATCAGACTGCGACAGGAAACAGATCCCATGCTGTGGGAATATGAGTGTGTAATCCATGGTCTTTCTTATCGTACAGGGATTGAAGCTCTGACCTCAAACTCACTGTCCTCCTTGTACTCAGAGTGGACTAACCCTGTGTTTGAAAGACCCCCTATGGTATTCTGCTTTCCTTTCAATCACAGAATTAAACACATTTTCAACTGTCCTTTTTTTAAGAAGGATGTAATAGTATGACTTGTTTTCCCAGGTTGGTGTGAATGTCTCAGTTGGACAAGCAGAAGGTCTGGTTGTGAAGATCCACAATGTCCTCTTCCCATATCGCTTTTCCAAAGACATGATACACTCAATGAAGGTAATTATAATGTGATTAGATTACAAAGGCTCTTTCCCTGAATCCAGACATCCTGTTTGAATCCATCGTCACGGTTTCATTTTCTCAAAGGTCATCGATCAAGTGGACAAGAAGTTCCTAGCGTGTCTCATCGACACAAGAGGTCCGGAGTATGAGAACGGCAGCAAAGATGACGGTACTGTGGTGTTTTCCATCCATCTCCCTGCTCCTTTCTGAAAGGAACTAAAAAATTAATAATGAACTGGTGGTGAGGATGTTATTTTTAGAGTGATCTAAATTTTCAGTCTCGGGGAACCTACTGGTGCTTGTGGACCAGCATGCTGCACACGAGAGGGTTCGTCTGGAGAACCTTATTGAAGGTAAGGCCATGAGCATGATCAGAAGAGACTGAATACACAACTGACTACCACACAGTACCCACGGTGACCGGCCTTAAGTTCAAGTCTGCTTCACTGTGTCAATCAAATCAAATATATTTGTACAGCCCTTTCTCTAAGCAGTGTCCCAGAGGGCTTCACATATACCCATAAGACTACCACCTAAACTCTCAAGATCAGTGTTGATGTGTGATTGTGTAGATTCCTACGAGGATGACCCTGAGGCCTTGGGGGAGAGGCAGCTGGCCTCCTCCACCATAGCTCCACCCCTGGAGGTCACAGTGACAGAGGAGGAAGTGAGGCTGCTCAGGTCAGTGCTCTGCTAGCCGACCGCAGACCAATCAGACCTGATCAGACCTACTCAGTATTAGAGAACATTTAGTCATTTTAGTCATTTTAGAGAACACGATTTCTCATGAAGGTTTGTGTGTGGTGCCTGCAGGTCCTGTGAGCCACACCTGAGGAGCCTGGGCCTGGAGATGCAGTTTCCTCTGGGAGGTCTGCGTGCGTTGGTCAGTAAAGTTCCTATGTGTTTCACGGAGAAAGAGAACAATGAAGTCCGTCGCGGGAGACCATCCATCATCAAGTCAATAGTAGAGGTGAGAAACACACTGACTAGTCCTGAATAATCCAAGATGTTACTTAACCCTTGTGCTGCCTTCGGGTCACATGACCCAAAGGTTCATAACGAACCATCGTTGTGTTTACCTAATTTTACCCAATACAAAAACAAATACAAATAATTTTCTTTTAACCTTTGCAATGTTGGGGGTCTGAGACAGCCCAACGGTTAAAAGAAAATGCTTCACTTTGTTTTTGTATGAGGTAAAGTTGTCGCAATACGACAGTGGGTCACAATGACTGATGCGTCAGAATGACCCGAAGATAACACAAGGGTTAAAATCCTTAACAAAGCAATAATCGACTTCCTTCTGCTTCTAATTGGCCTTCAGGAGTATCTTCAAGAGCAGATTGAGGTGAGCGAGGCACGTGTTGTCAATTCTTTACGTTTTCTATTGAAAACTGCTTACCTTGACAGATTTCCATTTTCTCAGTTGCTGCGCTTAACCGGTAGAGTGAGAGGATCGCTGCCTCTCACAGTCTTGAAGGTTCTTGCCTCTCTCGCATGTCACGGTAAAGGCCTGTTCTCTGTTTGTTAATTCAGTGTTAATTCGGTTCTTCTGTGTCGCATTAGACTGTCACCATTTGTTCAATAATGTTCATTCCCGAACAGGTGCGATCAAATTCAACGACAGCCTCAACAAGAATGAGTGTTGCAGCCTTGTGGCCTGCCTGTCATCGTGCAAGCTCCCCTTCCAATGTGCCCACGGCCGCCCGTCCATCGTCCCACTGGTGGATATCCTCCACTTGAGTGACCAACAGGTACCTCAGCAAAATTGAAAAAAACCGTCTCTTGTTTCATCATACAAAATCATTGGTCATTAGACATTGTAATATGCTGAGTTCATGTTTTTCTCCAAACAGGAACCCAAACCTAATCTCTGGAAACTGAGAAGAATGTATAAATCCTGGAAACTATATGGAACAAGTTAGCTGTGCCCATCTAACCAGTCCAACAACCATAAATTAATTATTATTTATTATAGCTCCTTCAATAAATGAAGAAAAAAGGCTTTTAAACACTTTGTGTTGATCAATATGTAAACACCCTCATCTCAAAAATACAATTCTAAATAGCCACAGAAATGACAGTGGAGTGAAAAGTGGAGTTTTTTTATTCAAAAACATGTCTTGTTCCTGATATCCAGGGGACATTTTTACAATGCATCGCTTTAATTGTACATCGCTGCTATTTGTAAATTGGAGACATTTAAATATGTATTGTTATTTAACCCAACATAAGATTTTATAAATGTTTATAAACTATTGAATTGACCTTAAGCAGTAGCCAAACAATATCCTAATTCGTAACAGTGTAATTTGTATTCGAAACCAGTCATAAAAAAATCTTGATGCAGGACACTACAATCCTCCAAACCTAAACGTTTTACAAACAGTACGGTTGACTTCCAATTCTTGTGAATGAATCTATCTTAGAACAAGCTTCATATACTGTCTGGCTTTTACTCAATAAGCTTCTTTGCCTTGAAGAATCGTCTCAGGTAGAAGACCTGCCACGTGGCCAGACCAATCAGGCAGCACATGGAGAAGATGCTGAAGTACAGCACGCGAGTGTTGGTGGATTCTGGAACAGTCGGAGGGGGAAAAAAAAATTTTTTTAGCCATGAGTTTAACAGCGGTCCTCAATCAAAAGACAGAAACAAGTCCAAATCTGTTTGGAGGTAGGTGTTGCACCAGCAACCTGACACATACTGAAGAAACCCTATCATGCTGCTAGATCAGAGAGAAATTATCATGATACGTACACACACACAGATAGTCAAACACATTACGGCCGCCTGACTAATATACAGTTGATCCTCCATGTGCTGCCAATACAGCAGACTCTACATGTCCTCATGCTATCACTGATGCTGAGGGTTTAGTGATGGGCTTGACTCACCGTTCGTGTCCCTCATCTCTTCCTCGCGCTTCTTCATGTAAGCAAAGTCATTAACGATGGACTCCGACAGGTCTTCCAGACGTCTTAGCTCCACCTCCAGTGGCTTCAGCTTCTCAACCTTAGCCATCTGAGGCGACGATAAGAGCAGCGCACGTTAAGAAACGTTACCAACCAGGACACATCTCAGGTGCAGCTGCTGATCTAATACATTTACATTTTAGTCATTTAGCAGACGTTCTTATCCAGAGCGACTTACAGTAAGTACAGGGACATTCCCCCGAGGCAAGTAGGGTGAACTAACACTTGCCCAAGGACACAACGTCATTTTGCACGGTAGGGAATCGAACTGGCAACCTTCAGATTACTAGCCCGATTCCCTAACCGCTCAGCCACCTGATTCCTATTAACATAAATGTAAAAAATAACCTTTTGAATGTCCTGCGTCAGCGTCACTACTGTGGCATTTGACACGCAACTCCGTTTGACAAATATTAAGAAAGTGTACGCTATTTCTTAGATAAAACTGTAGGGATTGACCGTGCCATGCACCCTACAAAAGGCGCTTCACATGCAAATAATGACACGTTTACCGTGCAAGTCACTTACCTCCTCATAGTTTTTAGCCTCCACACCATGTTTCATGTCGAGATTAACCTGCTGTTCTGGGGCTCTTCCTGTGCCTGTGTAACCGAGGATAAAAACACGACAAACATGTATTCAGTCCTGTCCTTTTCAGTCTCACCAAATATGATCCGATCCTAGGCTACTCCTGACAATTACCGACAATTATTATTTACATGTATTCAGTACTCACCCATGGGGGATTTGCTTTCAAAGCAAACTTCGAACATGTCATAGTCTTCCGTTGTAAAGGCAAACTTCCCTTTCAAAGCATCCTCCTTGGAATATAATGTGTGACCTGATGAATCCGTAATCTGTGCAAGACACAAAAGAAGCAGTGCATTTAAATGATTTACAAACTACAGAGAAATCCTTCTCCCGGAGAGGAATGTAATTTCTGACTAACAGCTGTGAGAGAATGAGGGCCAAAGAGAATCTTATTAAGATATCTTAGGCTATAGCCGAGCTGGAGAAAATGTAGATAGACAGATCGCCTATTTCATTTCGATTTATAAAAAGGTAGAACATGTTGCAAACCACTTTCCTCGTCAAAAATGAAGGGTACACCTAAGTAGCATCATGTCGAATTGAATAGGCTAACTTGCGACGTGTTACCTTCAGATTGGTTTTAGCATTCGGTTGTTCGCCAACTTCGTATTCGCCTGTGACGAGCACGTCTTTGTGAATCTCTTCCCGCAAACATTTTCGAAGATTTACTGGCAAATAGAACGTGATTGAAAAGGAAAAATCAATAAGGATGGATACAAAAAACAACACAAAAAATCTAGACATATCTGTCTTGTCACCAGAATATATGTATATGCTAAAGATGCGGCTGTCAAAAGCAGCTTGTCTGGTGGTGCTACTCTCTTCCGGGATAAATCATGTGATTACGCCACGACCCTTTTTCTTCTAACCTCGTTTCTCTCACAACGAAAAAACTGTTTCTACAATCCGGCTGTTTGAGTTCCAGAGGAGATACATCCGGTGCGGAGCTTATCTCAGTTGCCCGATATGACCAAGGTTGGCGCAAGACAACAACTCTGCGTTGAAATTGTAGTCTCTGAAACATACATTTCGCCATAAAAAAATCCAACGGATACTAAACGCAGTGCAATGTGTAATATGGCTAGATATAGAGCTATACCTCAAATCGTATGCCTACATCTGGTTCAGAATTGGGGTCACATTATTCTATAACTCAAAAAGGGCCTGCACCCATTCGAATGAAATTGTTTACATTGTTTACAACATAATTCTTGAAAGAATTATGTTCGATGTTAGTAAGTACCAAAGAATATAGCTAGGTGAATGTGTTTCTTTGAATGTGAATTTTATTCTTTAGATTCATATAGGCTACATAAGCAACATTTCTTTAGAATATTTATGTCATCCAGGGAAAGGAATCCTAGAACGTCATGGGTCCTTATATGGATTTCGTCCTTTTCTAAATAGGAACGTCATAAACATAAAACATAGTGTGTTCATTTAATGTACTTACAGTATAGACTCCATAGGCCTACATAACCTACATATAGCCTATGGTATACATACGTATACACATATGCATGCTGCCAAAACAATATGCCTCCTTGCAATGACAATATTCTACATCATCAGGCTATTGAAGTAACTGATATTTATTGTGGACAACATATTCTTATCAAACACATTTAAAATCACCAAAATATGTTCTTCTGAGGGGAGCACAAATAATCTTTCGGATTTGTCATATATTTTTCATAGACTGCTTCATATCAAATAGGCGAATCATACTGTAGCCTACGGTTCAAGATTTGGGGATTATTTGCAATTACTTGTAAGAATGGATTTAATTTAGCAGATGAGATGTTTATCGGAAATGTAGAGGATGTGCTTTTCATTGTTTAAGTGACTCCCCTCCTTAGATGGTACAGTCTTAGTTCATTCATAAAATACTGGCAGACTATAAAAGGAGGGGCTTGCTCACGAGGCTTACCAGTAACCAGGTATAAACCTGGAGTGGGTCGTCTTTCAATTTTTGAACGCATGAGACAAGATTTTGGCAAGACATGTTTCCCAACAATTTAAATTCCGACGCTGATTCAATGTCTCGCAGCAGCACAGAATCTCCTGTCGGGGAGAGCCCGACTCACTGTCTTAATAAGACGCAGGAAAACACGAGCTCGTCTGCTTCACCGCCAGAGAGCAGTGCAAAGGTATGAATAAATCAATGAAGTAACAAGTAACAGTCAACGATATTAATATCAACTATTATTGCACTTTCGTATGTATCAAATGTATATGTGCATTATAATGTGAATGAAACTTAAAACTGAAAATTTAAGAAGCATAGCCTTTGTTCGCTTCTTTTTCTCTCGAGGATGTTATCAATTGGGTGGGGGTAAACATTTCCATAAAATGATTGGTTAATTAAAATCCTAAAGTCTCTCTCTGCCAAAGCAGAATCCAGCTGTTAGATAACCAATCAGCAGTATGAGAGAACAAACACTGTATTTTTAAATATTGTGCCCAAATTAAAGCGTGTGATGATTTTTCATTGAGAAAAATAAATCCATTGAGGAGACTCCACAGCATCTCTGCGTCAGTGTTGACGTCAGTAACAATGATAAAGTCAAATATTGATCCGGAGGAGACTATTTTAGGATGGCTGGAAATGTTTTAAGAAAATTGTATTCTGGATACACCAACAGCTTTATAAGTAGTATTATCAGTTTGTGATAGTCATTTATGTAATTATTTGGGAAATTATTATTCATAATGGAATTCTTTTTTATTTATTTTTTATGGCTGTGGCGCAAAATGATTTAGCTATTTTTTTCATAAGTGACGGCTCTGTAACTGATAACATGTCACTTTGCAGGAGCTCTGCCCAGACATGGATACATCAACCAGTCCGTTTGTTCCCACAGTCACTGCAATTTCCTCTACCCCAGATTTGCAGTGGATGGTCCAGCCGACCATAATAACATCTGTCTCCCCATCTCTGGGTAGCAAGCAAGCCAATGAAGCGCAGCGCTCTTACCAGGCAACACCCAAAGCAGGCTGTTGTAAGGGAAAAAACACTGGCAGAAAGGGAAAATCAGAGCAGGTGGGTTGAAGCTTATTTTGGGGGGATTAGCCTTATTCATGCTATGTTGGACATTAAATATAAGAGAGAGATTTGTGTTAACACAAAAAAAAACAGATTTTTTATGAGGAGCATGTTTTGCTAGATACTGTACTGGCTGTGTGCCTATACCTCGGGCAGTCCATTTATATTCAGGTCACACCGAGTCTGCAACAATGGTCTATTTTTAGACGCACTGCAGAGAATGATGTTTTTTACCATTCTTCGGAGGGTGAATTTAGTAAGGCAGATCCGGATTGGGAGATTATTCAGCGATGTAATAAGTGCTTCCTCTCTCTGAACCCCACAGCTCTCTCATGAGGAAGAAGAGAAGAAGAGAGTAAGGAGAGAGAGGAATAAAATGGCTGCAGCGAAGTGTCGCAACAGGAGGAGGGAGCTCACCGATACACTGCAAGCTGTAAGTTAGAAACTATCTGATCGTTTGAATCTGTGATCAGGAATCGTACATCGATTACATTTCCTGTGTGGTTAACTTTGGGTCTCACCACAGGAGACTGACAAGCTAGAAGAAGAAAAAGCCACGCTGCAGACAGAAATAGCCGATCTGCTGAAAGAGAAAGAGAGGCTTGAATTTGTCCTCGCCACACATAAACCAGTCTGTCAATTGGCAGAGGAGCTGGACTTGATTTTCCCAGAGGCCAGCGGTTCCTCTGATCTACCTCCCAGCCCGGAGGAGGACAAACTGCCCGAGGACAGTCTCCAGGAAGCCCCCTCGCTCCAGGAAATGGACATCCCTAACGATCCGGCCACAGCCATCTCTGGGAACTCCAACATCTTGTTGTGTGCCAGTGCTGAAGTGAACATCTATGACCTGGAACCATCTTTAGACATTAAGGAGGGGCTACTGGACAACCTGCTGCCTGGCCTGGGAGGGAGAACGCCCACAGAGACCGCTCGATCCGTCCCAGACATTGACTTGAGCAGCTCCCTGGGGGTTTCTGACTGGGAAACCCTGTACAAGTCCGTGTCCAGCGACCTGGAGCCTTTGAGCACCCCGGTTGTGACCTCCACGCCAACCTGTAGCAGCTACCTGTCTGTGTTTACGTTTGCCTGTCCTGAGCTGGACTCCCTAGCAGAAGGGTGTGATGGTTGTAAAAGTGGAGCCAGCAAAGGCGAATCTAATGTCGATATCCTCAACTCACCAACTCTCTTAGCCTTATAATGTAAAGAAAAATGATTAAAGATTACAGTTCCAATGGTGGCTGTTTGTCAGATATGATACTGGACGACGATGCAATTGTGTTATCATGTAAGCGCTTCAAGGAATCTATGGAATGTGCTATGGGACTTCAGGAGGAAGTGAAAACGTCCTCCAGGTTCTCTGATGTAGCGAAAGCATGGCTTTTGATTCAACACATGAAGATCAAGCATATTCTGAGGTAAACGCATGCAGAGAAATTCCAAATATTTTCAGATTTAATATATGTTTGGTCTGAAACTAGATCTATAATGTATTGTGGAATTGACTGTATGGTTTTGTGTTTTGATGGCAACAGTGTATTACTAACTATAAATGTTGTGTTAAAGCAAACATGCTTATCTATGTTAAGTACTTGCATACCTCAATGTCATCAAATGTGATTTGACCCATTGTTACAATGTTTAGAGTTTTCCATGAAAACATCCAGTGCTATATCTATCAAGATGTAATTTACGAGAATTTATTTTTTTACCTTAAATTTTTGACTCGTCGAATAAATAAAAAAGTTCAAGCATTGATTGCTTATTGATGAACCACATTAAATATTCATTCAATTAACCTACCCTGGCATTTGTTGTCGTTTTACATTTCAACAGCGATTTTCACAATACAGCATGTACCAGTAATTAAAGGTCAGAGTGTGTTTTGCACATCAGTGTTGATCGTTTTGTAAATGTTTCAAGCGGTTAATCTCTGCAGGGGTGACCCTACTGAAATGCGCAGCAGCCTATGCGGAGCAAATGGGTCTGCAGTGGATGTTTTAGTTTCTAGGGGAGGAGCGGACAGGACTTCCCCACTTCTCTCTCCCCACTTTCTGACTGTACTTTTTTACATCCCTGCTTACGTCTAGTTGGCATAACTAATTTCCGCATTCCCAAATCCTCCCAGATAGGGATCACTATTTAAAACGGGCTGATGCAACGATTTCCACTTTTTAAAATCTACTCTCGACCATCACCTGATCAGAGGAAAGGACAGCTGTTGCACTTAGGATCAAAGTCAGGTTTGTAAATTACTTCTCTGGCGAGAAATACTGATTATGTAGGCGCGCCACGCATGGGCTGTGAACCGCCGTCAGCAGCCTGCGAGGTTCTCTGGCCAATATGCACAATCCTCTCTTTATCTACAACGACATTGTTGATCAAATGTGGTTTTAGAAGTCGAAATACAAATCTACATAAAGTGTACAAAATAGCGAAAAAGTTTGTGTGCATGCTTTCCTCGTTACAATAGTTCACACAATGTGAAAACTACTAGAATTTTGCTATACCTTTATACAAAACTTATTGCTTAAACGCGGTCATTAACATTTGGCTCATGACTATATTCTCTAAATATAGATATATACATATATTTATCTTACAACTTTGACTTTGTAGTCAAGATGATCTTATGGCAAGATGCAAAAGAAGTGTTACATAAGAAGCATGCCGTAATGTAGAATAACTTCCGCTTTGAAATTGACTCATGACTGAAAGTACCGCGTTATTAATCAAGGTTCTACATCATGACTTTGTTCTGATGTTATTGAAGACACCCGTGCCAAAAGATTTGATGGCCTCTTATCAGAACATGTTATCGAACTGACATGATCAAAGCACATTGATATTTAATGATTCTATGTGACAAAATGATGTATTCCTTTCACAACACTTGGTCTTTTTAGTTTGGTTAGTTAGTTAACACACAAAAATCATACAAAAATCATTGTCATCATACCAACGTTTTCACTTCTTTGTTTTAAAAGAAAGTCGTTTTTACTACAGTAAGAAGTTATGTGGTCTATTTAAATAGTGTGAAAACGTACAAATTCCATCACATTTCTGCTGTATGTATCTTCCCAATAGTTGGTGTGTTTTTCTCTCTCAATATTTATAAAATATTGATTCAATTCACATAATGAACACTATTGGCACAGTTCTTTGGACAAGGTTCTCAATATCTGTCAGATTTCAGAATCAGCACTTATTACACTTGAGAGTGTAGATACTAGTGTTGATATTCCTGGATCCAGTGGTCTAGAGGCTGCCAGCTTTCCTTAGCTGCCCTGCGTAACCCAAACAAAGGGAACCTTGTTGCTTTTTCACCTCATCATTCCCTCTGTCATTGCTGAACTCCGTACAGTCAGGGCCCACACAAGCAACCTCTCATTTAGGCAAGGATGGTTTACATCCAAGGCGAACACGCATAGTGAGTGATTCTGTGTAGAGTATTGTTCTCTCGAAACACAAAGTGACACATCCTGGTTCAGTAGTCTCCAATCATGTCTGTAGTTTGCCCTGTGAAGTAATTTGTGGTGCGTTGTGTAGCACACTCTGGTGCTGTAGGTGTCTGAGGGGAAATGGTCTGCAGTGTGCTTTGTTTGATATCCATGGTAGAGTTATGGTTTCTGTTGTACTTGGCAACCTCTTTCTCCACACACCAAGATTTTCTGTTTTGTTGGTTCACTGAAATTAGTCCTGGCATTGAATTGTGGCAAGAAAATGCCTGTTAGTACATCAAATATTGAAATAAGAGAGATGCTGCCATATTCCCTTAAAAAAAATCTGATAGTGGACCTTATTTAGGGTAAAATCTTAGTTATATTGTTTCATTGAGAAACATTTGCCGGACTCCTGCGGAAAGATCTGTCTCTCTCCACTGTCACTGACTCTCTCACTCTTTTCATCTAACTTGCAAGTATAGTTGTTCAAACTTACGCTCAAAACTAAAAAGACTGAAAGTTCGTACAATTCTGCCAGAGGAGTTGGTAAAAAAAAAAAAAAAAAAGACAAAACCAACCATGTCGTGTGTGTGTGAAAGCAAAGAGGAGAGACTCTGGAGCGGGGCTCTTAGTGAAGGACCCGGCTCGGCCATATTCTCCTGTTCTCCTGCAGCCACATTCCTCTGCCCTGACATGGAGAGGCAGCTCATCCAGAGGAAAACATGGGCAACGGGTGTTTCTTGGCAAGAGCCAGCCACAGCTCTCCTTGGGATAAAGGGGAATGTGTCTGAGTCTACTTTTGTGCCGGGCTGTGTGCCTCCCTTTTGGCCTCCAGGAATAAGAAAAAAAGAAAGAAAAAAAAGAAAACGAGATCCTTGCCAAGACCTCTGTAAATGGGAGTATACATACAGTACAGTACATTCCAGAAAAAAAAAGAGATGAAATAATAAAAAGGGCCTAATGGGAGACAGCCTCTGCCTTCTGCTCTTATGGCAGGCCAGCGTTAGACGGAAGCCTGCCAGGACAACCAGGTGGACTCTGGGAAATGTCTCCTTCAAGCTCTTTAACAGACCCTAAGGAGACTACTCCACAATCAACATTCCAGCCCTTCCCTTTGTCGTGTGCCTTTATTGTGAAATCTCCGTTTCCTGGACAGTGACCTCCCGCACCCGCAAATATGATTTCCCCTTTTGTGTTTTTCTCAGCTGTGGTCTCAACTGGGTCTGACATGATGCCGGGACAGATCCCGGATCCGTCCGTCACCGCCGGCTCATTGCCCAGCTTGGGTCACCTGGCCGGGATCTCTGCCACCACGCTGACCGACCAGCTGAAGTTTGGGGACCTTCGGGAGCTGGGGGCCATGCTGTCCCCCCTCCACTTCCTGGGGAAGCTGGGGAAGAGGCCCATCACCATCAAAACAGAGGTGAGGGACTGGGATGGTTGGTGTTGTTATTCACCTGATGAAACGACACGTAATGCTCCCGAGAGTGCCACTGTGTCTTTTTCATCCCTGACACAATCATTTAGAGTGCCCTGGCATGACGTTTGGACCAGTGTTCACAATCTTAACAAACAGCTCCTCCTTGTGGACAGAATGTTCTGTCTGGAAAACGTCCAAACGTCGCACCGTGTTGATTGCATGCCGTTTGTATCAATCTGTTGAAATGAGACCGCTGTATCTAAATCACCCCTGTAATCGCAGCGTATGACTCCAGACCTGTGTGTTTGCGTGATGTAGTGGGACGAGGAGGAGGACAGGAGGAAACGCAGGAGAGAGAAAAACAAAGTAGCCGCGGCTCGGTGTCGAAACAAGAAGAAGGAGAGGACAGAGTACCTACAAAGGGTGAGAACGTTCCGCAGCGTTCCACACAGTTCCCTCTCACGGTTCCCTTTCACGGGTCCTCGATGCTGGTCGTCATTTCTAGTTTGCTTCCAGAAACCCTTTCTAACACCTCCCCCATCTCTCCCTCACTTCCTCTCTTCCTCACGTCCTCCGCCTCAGGAATCAGAAAGACTAGAGATGATGAACTCTGACCTCAAAGCCCAGATCGAGGAGCTGAAGAATGAGAGGCAGCAGCTGATGGTCATGCTGAACCTCCACCGGCCGACATGCATCGTCCGCACTGACAGCGTCCAGACCCCAGACGGCGAGGCCAACCCTCTGCTGGAACACCTGGACGCCAAGTGATGTCGCCGAGTGATGTCTCTGGGCTCAGGGGAGAACGTCTCCACACCTCCAGTTTACAGCCAGCTAGCAGCACTTCATGCCTGGGTTTGGCCCAGAGGGAGCCTTTCCCAAGCACTCTTGCCTGGACAGAGGTTGACCCAATGAGATTGGACTTTGTGCTGGCAGGTTAAAACTAGTACTTTTGGTTTTGATGTCATCGTTGTTGTCATTCTGGACCTCTTGACTCGAGCCACTATCAGTGTAGATGAGTGTAATAGTGATAGATATGTAATGCAGCTTGATTAATAACGTGCCTCTCAGTTAGTGTTACAGATCTCTCAGGCCTTAAGACAGTCATGGCTGTGTTTAAGTGTATCTTTTGTTTTACCAATGTGTACTAAGATATCCATTATTTTCCCTTTTGTATTATGCCCCACTGGCCTACTGTTTGACCATTTCGTTTGTACTGTTTTGTTGTTATTTTGGCGCAGGCGTCATATATGCACATATAGACTGTTTACATTACTTGTTTTATTCCCTATTTCCCATTACATTGTTACTTCCAATCCAGTTTCTGATTTTTATACTTTGTATATTGTATCATATTGACATATAAGCTATAACAAAATGTGATGCGTTTGTATTTCTGCAAGACATAAATGCATAGTTTCTTTTCTAGTCGAGTTCTTCACTATTGCAAACGTACGTTGATGGGGTCCGCAGTAGCAGCGCCATCTAGCGGCCAGAAATGATCCACCAGGCATCTGGCATCCCAAACCGTAAACTTCCAAGCATGCATTTATTTTAAATATTAATCATATACTGAGGACTACTATATAAATCACAAGAATTAGTTGTGCACACGACGTTTTATTACAACGATAAACACTAAATTAGGTCTTATCAAACTGAACATCATTTCATAACCACATTTGGGAAGTTATAAGCAATTAACCAGACAGGTGAAGACAATTACAGTAAACACAGGCAAACACCAGGGGAGGGACAAACAGAACCGAAACACTGGCAGTACAGCCGTGCCCGTGACAATGTGGCCTTTTCTACATCGCCGACTCCCTTGTAATATATAGGCTATGACTCAACTTTTCAACTTTTCGCGAGTGTGTTTTCTTAATCATTGGTTCAACTTCCAATTGGGTGGAGGTAGAGTTTGGACATCACGTGGTGGTATGGGCTAATAAATAGGATTTCTCTGCGTGTTTAACTTAAGAGATTCATCAAGGGAGTACTTGAAGGACATGGACATCCTTCTTAGTTCCAATTTGATTCATTTTTATTAAGTTATTGTGAGGAGCGAGTGCAAGTAATCCACATCCAATTTTAAAGTTTTTTGAAGTTTTGCCATTGATCTGCCTTTTTACATTAGCCTAAATATTTCATTATAATAAATAATTTCATCAATCTTACAGAAGACTGCATGGAGAGTGCAACTCTGTGGCAATATGAGCGAGAACACAGACTTTGATGCTTCTGACTTGACAGATAAAAGAAATGGTTTGTTTCGGAAGAAAATGAACCCTTCAAAATCTGATGACCTCGCAGAACAAATCGAATGTATAGACATTCCGAACGCGGACAAGGACGTTCCAGCCACTCGATTGTACAAAAGGCGTTGGATGATAGTGTTACTTTTCAGCGCTTACTCTCTTTGCAACGCTTTTCAATGGATCCAATACTCAATTATAAACAATATCTTTATGAAATTCTACAATGTGAACTCTTTTGCTGTAGACTGGTTGTCTATGATCTACATGCTGACATACATCCCGTTCATTTTGCCTGTTACCTGGCTTTTGGATAAAAAGGGACTGCGCTTCATAGCGCTTGTTGCGACCGGTATTAATTGTATTGGAACATGGATCAAAGTGGCCAGCGTCAGACCGACGCTATTCTGGGTTACTTTGCTCGGGCAGTTCGCTAGCTCCGTTTCCCAAGTCTTTATTCTTGGAATGCCCTCCAGAATCGCATCTGTTTGGTTTGGAACCGGAGAGGTGTCCACTGCCTGCTCAATCGGAGTATTTGGAAATCAGGTGAGAAAATCCAGATCACACGAAACAGGTAAGTGAAAGGCTGGACATTCACTGATGGCATGTGAAAGACAAATCATTCCGCCTTTCTGCCCACGGACATTTAAAAGATGTCCCCCCGGTATACAGTACTTAAAGGTTAAAGGACTTGGTATTCACAAAGTAGTAGGCTATATTATGCATTATAACACGGAAAAGTATCTGCCCGACTGTTTGTTGAAGAAGTATTTCTTATCAGGCATGTCCCATCATGGAACAGGTTCCTTCCCCAGATTGTCAGCTCTGGGTTTGCCTGTTAATCTGTTTAATTTGGCAGTGTGTTCCTGTCATGCATATTGCACCTGATTGACTCATGTTCATGAGTAACACTCACAATGGTACGAAAATAAAAAGTACAGGTTGAGATCTGAACAAATGACAGACATTGAGCCACGCAGTTGTGAAAGGCACGTAGAGAGGTTGCTAGGTGATGTAGAGAGGAAGTGCTGTAACATGGGCAGGCAGGTAAATACTGGAAGACTAGACATTTACATTTTAGTCATTTAGCCGACACTCTTATCCAGAGCGACTTACAGTAAGTACAGGGACATTCCCCCGAGGCAAGTAGGGTGAAGTGCCTTGCCCAAGGACACAACGTCATTTCACACAGCTGGGAATCGAACTGGCAACCTTCAGATTACTAGCCCGATTCCCTAACCGCTCAGCCACCTGACTCCTTAGACACTGCCATTACAAGACAGTAGAGGGATGAAGATGAGTGATGAATACCAGGACTCTCAAAGAAAGATTTGGCACAGCCACAGTCCATCAGGCCATGAAATGACTCCAACAACAGCAGAAGTCTGTTTTGGGGGTTAATACCTGATTATTGGTGTTGTTGACCCCTTTTTCTTTGGTCCACACTGTACAGATCTGTCATTTTTTTGAACATGTACGCTCATGGACGTGTGAATGTGTAGATTCAAGATTATTTATTTCCTTCACACTTGGCATGTGAGTAGGAGAACATAATGCAAAACAACACTGGTAAAACATGAAATACTACGTACCTTTTATTATAATATACACCCACGCGCGAACACACACACACACACACCTGAAGAGAAGGATGGGTGACAATCTCAGTGCCCTCCAACCTCCTGAAACCCAACTGTTTTACTCGCTGGGTATCAGCTGCTACACGTGTCCCCTGTCCTGAGACCCCCACCTACTGTTCCTCACACTTATTTTGGAAATAAAACACAGCTGTGTTTCTGTCTCCACTCTCACAGCCTTCTACAGGCTCCGGTCCCAAACTTTCACATTTCCAGTGAAAAGAAGGCAAAATTCTATGATTCGATTGAATAACAAAGCACAGCGCAAGTTTATTGGCTTGCAACAAAGTTGTTGGGGGAATCCATTTTTCAAACGTTCTAAACAAAGCAGACCACTGATCCTTCTAGTATCTTCAAGTCGTCTGTCTTGATTGTATACTTCTAAAACCTCAACCTTTTGTTGATAAAATCACTCTCCTACCTAGACGGTAGTGTACAGTCTGTGGTTGTGAGTTGAGTTAATGTGTCTGAGGTGCTGACCTTAAACCCTTGATGGCTTGGGTGCCCCTCCTACAGCTGGGCATTGCCATCGGTTTCCTGGTCCCGCCCATCCTCGTGCCGAACGTGGAGGATAAGAATGAGCTGGGGCAACACATCAGCATCATGTTCTACATCACCGCCGGCGTGGCGACCGTTCTCTTCATCCTAGTGATCATGGGTAAGCCACGAGGAAGACTAACCACACACACACACACACACACACACACACACACACACACACACACACACACACACACACACACACAGGAGCTACATGCTCTGAAAACACATTTCTATGTCATGGATGATTCTGTGTCCTGCCTCAGTCGTTCGTTACAACTTACATTACATTTACATTTAGTCATTTAGCAGACGCTCTTATCCAGAGCGACTTACAGTAAGTGCAGGGACATTCCCCCCCGAGGCAAGTAGGGTGAAGTGCACAACATCATTTGGCATGGCCAGGAATTGAACCAGCAACCTTCGGATTACTAGCCCAATTCCCTAACCGCTCAGCCACCTGACTCCAGCTCCAACTGTAGGATGTATTTAAAAACACCATGATACTAGTTGACTGCTTCCCCCCCACACACTCTCTGTTTGTGCTCTTAAAGGACAGACAGTGCCTACGACCAAACACTTCTTCCAAATAAGATTTGCTGGTGTCATTGTCGTTTTTCATGAACAGGCTCACCAAGAGCGTGTTGGCATCAGATGCCATCAACAGAGTAGTGTTTATCTCTGGGCCAACAATGTACCAATGTTGTGTTGTTTCCTTCTGGCGTTTTGCATGTCTACCCCCTCCACCCAGCTGGCATGCCCCCCTAGTCCTGACCTTCAGTGTGAGTTTGAATATGCTTCCTGCCTACAGCTCAACAACCCTTCCCTCTCAGGGGGACAGGCCAGCCCTCTCAAGGGGACAGGCCAGCCCTCTCGGGGGGACAGGCCAGCCCTCTCAGGGGGACAGGCCAGCCCTCTCGGGGGGACAGGCCAGCCCTCTCAGGGGGACAGGCCAGCCCTCTCAGGGGGACAGGCCAGCCCTCTCGGGGGGACAGGCCAGCCCTCTCAGGGGGACAGGCCAGCCCTCTCGGGGGACAGGCCAGCCCTCTCGGGGGGACAGGCCAGCCCTCTCGGGGGACAGGCCAGCCCTCTCGGGGGGACAGGCCAGCCCTCTCAAGGGGACAGGCCAGACAGGCCAGCCCTCTCGGGGGGACAGGCCAGCCCTCTCGGGGGGACAGGCCAGACAGGCCAGCCCTCTCAAGGGGACAGGCCAGACAGGCCAGCCCTCTCGGGGGGACAGGCCAGCCCTCTCGGGGGGACAGGCCAGCCCTCTCGGGGGGACAGGCCAGCCCTCTCGGGGGGACAGGCCAGCCCTCTCGGGGGGACAGGCCAGCCCTCTCAGGGGGACAGGCCAGACAGGCCAGCCCTCTCAGGGGGACAGGCCAGACAGGCCAGCCCTCTCGGGGGGACAGGCCAGCCCTCTCGGGGGGACAGGCCAGCCCTCTCGGGGGGACAGGCCAGCCCTCTCGGGGGGACAGGCCAGCCCTCTCGGGGGGACAGGCCAGACAGGCCAGCCCTCTCGGGGGGACAGGCCAGCCCTCTCAGGGGGACAGGCCAGCCCTGTAATTGCAGTATTTGGCCATGATTTGATTAATTTCCTCTGATTTTATCTCAAACCAAAGGAAAGACTTGAATAAGTTGAAGTGTTTTCTGCGACCACCTGATGCTGGTTTGTCTTAGAACTAAACACAGAGAGGAGAACAACTTACTACAAACTTATGGGTGCTAGCATTTGATTAACGCTCCTGATAAACTTCCCAGTAAGGCAGGTTTTATGTTCCTGTAATTGTAGTTGATGTTCCTGCTTCGCCATCTGAGCCTTGTTTGGTTTTCAAGACACTTCACCCTACTTGCCTCGGGGAGAATGTCCCTGTACTTACTGTAAGTCGCTCTGGATAAGAGCGTCTGATAAATGACTAAATGTAAAATGTAATGTAAATGTTTGAACCATGTGGACATGCTATACCTCAGATTTCCTCTGGACAACAGGGAAGTCTCACCTGGGATGTCAGCGCCATGCAGATACAGTAGCTACTGAGCAGTCATTTTAGTCATATTTTCATCCTGTTTAAGTACTTCCTTATGTACAATCTACAGTCCACTTGCTAACGTGAGGTTATCAAATGGCCTCTTTTTGATTCACTCTCAAGCCTAATGGTCCTTTCTCTGGGTAAACCCTTGACTTTGGACTCTTGTTGATTGACGGTAGACCAGTTCCAGGTCTTCCAGCTAGGCCAGGAAACATGTCACATGGGGCCTGTTTTATTTACCATTGATGAAAAGCACCTGGAGTGAGAGATAAGCTCTGATAGGCTAAACTGAGAGATAAGCCCTGATAGGCTAAACTGTCTCCAGCGTTTCCCTACAACTCCTCAGGGTTGTGTTTATCTCAACTCCTCAGGGTTGTGTTTATCTCATCTCCTCAGCCTTCAGGGGCGAGCCCTTCTCTCTGTCCACTCTCGACATAACCAGAGATCACACTGGAGTCCAGCTTCCACCAATGTGCATGTGTTTGTGTGCCCACCAGTGTTCCAGGAGCAGCCTGACCTCCCCCCGACCCAGTCCCAGGTCCAGGCTAGGGGCGTCCCACCAGAGGACTACTCCTACATGGCCTCCATCAGGAGACTGCTGACCAACAAGCCCTTCATCCTCCTCCTCATCAGCTACGGTCAGACCCTCACCCACCCAACCCACCCTACCCAGCTCTCAGACCTACCTAGATCCACCAGGACCCAGCCTCACAGGATCCCTCTACGAAAGGCTTGTTATCTGAAACGCATGTCCCATGTCCACCACATCGTTAAGATACAGTCACAGGTGTTGGAGGTTTGAAAGACCGATCGACAGATGGCTCGTCTCTATCGGGATCTGATACGATATCTAAAGGCCTCTCAGGGCAGCAGGGTTTGGAGCTGGTGCACCGGTGTCCTCAAGTCTGGAGGGTCAAAGGTCGTAGTAGTAGTCGGTGATGATTAACTCGAGCAGTCTGTTTCTCAGTCCATACAACGGCGACCTTGGGTCACTCGCATGATGTTTTGAAGCCAGATCTGTGGAGGAGGATGTTGTCTATCAGATATGTGGTGATGCATCATGTGACACTTCATCTGAAGTACTCAAAAATGAGTAGTAGTGTGACCTCAAGTCAGTCGCGTGATGTGACGCATTCAATAGACTTGAAGGGTTTGTTTTTGTAATCCCCTTAAAATGCTAATACTGTATTCAAGGGTGGAATGTGGGCTGGATTGAATCAAAGGCCATGGTACACCAGAATGTAATCTTTTACATAATTTTTTTTTTGTACAGAGAGCACAAGCACCAAGTATTCCAGTTGATTGGTTTAACAATTGTAGTTAAGGAATCTTTGGGTGGAAATCTTTTGTGTGATATGTTTGGGAAGGGATTGTTTGGAAATCCACTGAAAATGCTAATACATGCTGATTTACACTATCACTAACTCCATCATGTTCTGGGCTCGAAAGGTTGCAAAAACTCTGTTCTTTGGTTTTATCATCTCCAAACATTAGAGACAGTGTGTTTCTAATGTCTAAAATCACAGATTTCCAAATTAGCCACACGCCTTGAGGGCAATCGTGTCTCATGCTATTAAAATGTCCCAATCCAAAGTTACAACAGCTGACTGGCCAGGTGAAAACTGGATGTGTGTGGCTGCCACAGTTCTGACAACAGTGACAGAACTGGAGGTCACTGGAGCCCCCGGTGGCTCACCAGACGAATGCCAGAACCATGTAGGCTGAGGTTCGATTCCAGCCCAGGCCCTTTACCGCATGTCATCCCCTCTCTTTCTCTCCCCACGTGTCCTGTCCTCTCCAAAACACACCATCGCTATCATAAATAATAAAGGCAGAAATGCGACCAAAAATGTATCTAAAAAAACGAAACAAAAGAAGGGTGGTCCCATCTGGATCTCCAGACGTCTCTCCCTACAGGTTTGACCTGAATAGACCCAGGCTGGCTGCCTGGGCTCAGAGGAACTGACACTCAACAGACGTGTTTCTGTGTTTCCTGCAGGTCTAAACGTGGGCTGCTTCTACTCCGTTTCCACCCTGCTGAACAGGATGATCATCGAGCACTATCCTGTAAGCCCAGAAAACAACGCACACCATCTTGGAAAGAAGAATACTTAATTTCCTCTTTTGTATACCAAGGCCCAATTTTTTTTCGCCGACTGTACTAGGAAAACCACAAGAGACTGACAGTAATGAATTCTGTGGAGTACATTTCTTTGGGGGACTTTCCAGACAGAAGACTAATTTAGTTTAAAAAAAGATTACTGTGGTCTGGTGAAGCATCCCCCTCCAGATAAGAGAGCTGAGGGGCGTGAGTGTGTCTGGTGTTCAGGCAGACTCCTACACCACAGGGTAAAGGCATATTCTGTCCATTTCTTTGTCCTACAGGGTGAAGAGATCAATGCCGGGAGAATCGGCCTCACCATTGTCGTTGCAGGCATGGTGGGATCCCTCATTTGTGGAATATGGTTGGACAAAACCAAAACCTACAAGTAAGACATGGGGTCTTGAGTGCAAACTGTTACATGCAAAGATCCACCTATTTACCATCACTCCAGGGAAAACGTGTCTGGCATCAGAGTAGAAACGCCCTAAACATGAGGACCTGTATATTACAATAGGAGAACTGGTCTTTATCCTGTTGCTTTATCCTTTAGTACTGTAACATGGAGGCAGGACTGATGACACTAGAAGCTGTTATACCTCACGATCATAAGTATTCATGCAACATCTTCTATGCCTCTTGGTGGAGTGGACCTTGCACGGACCTGGATGAAGTCCAGACAAGGACACATTCTATTGATGAGTGACTTGAGAAAATAATGGGCTTCCATGATTTTGAGCGAATCTTTCGTCTCGGTGTGTATAGAGGGATTAAGCTGAGCTGAGGTGATACAGCTCAGATATGCGTCCTCTTGACCGTGGTCAGACCGTGGCGTCCTTTCACCCCAGTAGAGGTCATAACACACTTAACCTCAAAGTGGCCTTGCAGGATACACTCCTCCAGAACTAGTTGCCTGATCACTCATTGATCACAGTTTAAGATTGGTGCTAAATGAAGTGCTTTCTGCATGGACGACTTAGAAATCCTCAGTTTTAAACAGATGTTTACGTTTTCTACATTCTGTCGGCCTCTTAACACCGGCCCAAACTGAAGTTGTGGAGGAACTGAACGTGTCTCCTTATCAGATGGGCTTCGTCTCCATCAGCCACAGTCCTGCTGTAGCAGGGACGTCCAGGGACTTGTCACGTGGAGTCTGGTAGACAACATAGACACGCGTGACAGGAAGGTCTAACAGCTGCCTGTTTCTGCATCAGCACAGTCACATCCAGACACTGGTTCACCTCCACTGCCTTTTGTTATGACAAGGAAACTTCACATGGAGAAGTTTCAGAAATGGGTCTGTAATAAAATTGAGGACTCAACTGAAAATTCAGATGCAGTATTATTCTTAAATGCCAACCTTCCAACATGGATTTTTTTTTTTTGACAGTGAAATGTTATGACTCGAATTCTTGACATGCCATTCATAACATTTGTGGCTACAGCAGTCAGACTGCGTGTCTGTTGTTGATCCTATTCAGTGTGGGAGAAAGTGGACTCTGGACCAGGTTAAACTAACAACAACATAGTGAAGCGATGCTTCATCCATCTTGCATGCGTGGTTGAACAGAGGGATTCATCCACCATAAGCGTGTTTGTGTAGAAAAGGCTAAAGTTATGACGAGGTTTTAGACTGCCAGGAATCTGGACACTTTATGTCCTGACTGAGCACCGAGGGACAGTTTGGCGTCACGTCTCGACTTGGCTGCTGCATTGAAAGAAGAGGCTCGTATTGAGGGTTGTTAAGTTGTCATGGGACGAGTCTTAAGTGCTTTGTGGCAAAGCACAAATAAAAGCGAGATCGGATGAGATTAATTTTGCAGGAGGATTCAGAAAGACTGTGTTAAACCGAGCTAGTCATGCGGTTGTGCTGAGCAGAGCGCACACACATACACCAACCATGTTAGAAAGCCACATTATGGTTTTACCGGTGTTACAATAATCCTTAAAGTAAATAAAAGCACTTGAGCGTGAGGTAAGAGTCATGTTAACACCTCCCTCCTCCCCACAGACAGACGACCTTGGCGTTCTACATCCTGTCTCTGGTTGGGATGGTGGTCTACGCCTTCACCCTCAACCTGGGCCAGCTGTGGGTGGTGTTTGTCACCTCGGGGGCTCTGGGGTGAGTACAATCCATGTTCTTGTCCTTTCAGTAGACATGGTCAGCTCTACTCTTCTGCTCGACAACACCGCAGCCACTCTTGTTTACTCCCCAGAATTAACTGAAGTTTGTTTATACTAAACTAGTGGTGCCCATAGCTATTTATTTCCCAATGTGTCCTCAGAGCTACTTTTGAAAGTGAAACAAACTATAAACACATCCTCTCCTCCACTTACCCTGATCCCTTGTGGAAATTATGTCAAAAAAATAATACTCAACTCAAGAAGCATAATCCCTACACCCCTTTCAACCTTTTCCTGTAGATTCTTCATGACAGGGTATCTGCCTCTGGGCTTTGAGTTTGCTGTGGAGCTCACCTTCCCAGAGTCTGAGGGCACCTCATCAGGTCTGCTCAACGGCTCAGCCCAGGTAATCCAGGTCACGTCCTCTCTCTGTTAGTCAGTCACATGGTCGTGTGTTTGAGGTTTCAAACGGAGGATGTTTCAGACAAAAGAGGTAGGTATAGCTCAGTGGGTGTGCAGGTTCAAATCCCCCTCTGTGTATCGTGTTGGCTAAATGAATGAGGTACATTTATGAAATGAAATGCAGAATGCAGCAGCTGTTCTGTTTCACCGGTTCTCTCCTTCTCCTTCAAGGTGTTTGGCATGATTTTCACGATCGGTCAAGGGACGATCATAGACCACTATGGGACACTAGCAGGCAACATCTTCCTGTGTGTCTTCCTTCTCTTAGGGGGCATCATGACAGGTACAGGCAACCTTTACCCCACATGGTACACGTGCCGACAGGGCTGTTTAGAGGTAAACCTCCACAGCACTGCGAACATTGGACTCATGGATTTCAGATTTGATGTGGTGATGCACTGTGACATAATATACTGTAAGGCCTATCTTAACTTCATGGGGGAAGTCCTAAACATGACTCATTGCGTTAGTATTTTCATAACACCTGTAGCCGTCAGGTCCCGTATGCAGTCACAGCTCCTTCTAGTGGTCAGTGATAAACAAAATATTTTCTGTCTCATGAAGGAATGTGTGTTCTAACTGTATAACAGCCACAGCTGTGTTAGCTATAACTCTGAATCAACAATGTGCCAAGATACATTTGATATTATTGTCACAGCTTCTTATCTGTTTCTGTCAGTGTTCATCAAGTCTGACCTGCGAAGACAAAGGGCCAACCAGCTGACTGGAACACAGGTGGTGAGTAGAAGTGTTATGTGGGGTCAAAGGTGAGATCTCTGCATGTGTTAGTTCCCTGGCTGGGGTTGTATGCTTTGGGCTGGTAATCCACTGGCTGGGTCCCCTAAAGAAAATATTTGATCATATTTATGAGATTTATTAACTAAAAATATATTTTTTTAAACACTGATCAATTGTTCAACAATACTAACAATATCACTAATGTTAATTGTCTTTTTCCATGATTATAAACTATTCTTTTCAAAATTAAGAATTGGTGTTTCCCCTTTTACTCCACTTGGCAAACCCCAGTTTTTTTCAACCCATTAAAAAGTCTAATTTAACATCTAACAAGGCACTTTCGAGGCTCAGACTGTTGGTGATGGAGTCTGGCTAGTGTCTCAGTAAGTTAGGAGGGATGAGGAAGGTGCAGGGCTGTTAGCTGGCTCTTAAGGCGCCTGGTGGGAGAGCGGAGGGTCCTGAAGAGGGTGATGGTGAAGGAGGTCCTTCAGACTTCTGACTCCCTAGCTGTTGTTTCAGCCTGCAGGCTCGACATCTCCAATGCAGCACTACGGAGCCACAGGGTCCGGCTGCCCCACCCTGCAGAAGGAGAGGTTCTGACCCTAACCCATAACATCACTAAACCCACTCAGCCCTGCTTAGGTAACCCCAGCATGCACAGACACAGGGGTGCTGTCATGCAACCCTTAAACATAATAATAGTTTATTTTGATTTGTCCCTCTCTCTGGTCTTAACACATAAATAAACATGTCTTAACATAAACATCAAACTTTGTGTTGTGATAATCTAAGTTACTCGTGCAAATTTTCAGTGATAACTTTAACAAGATGTTTTAAAATATTATCCGGGATTAATCTGAATCAGTGAAACCACTGCATTCCACTCCCAGTCTCTAGGAAAGGCCAGTGGTTCCTGCTGTTTCTCCTGAGAACTGGGGGCAGAGTGAGATTAGCCTCAAGCTGATTACAGGGAACATTATGAAACACACATCTGAGGGTTTAAAGTAAATATGTGTTCAAAGCACTTTGCTGATCAGTAGAAAACCAAACTGCTTCACACACAGTGCATAATGTAACCATTATTGCTTCATTTAATCCCTCATGAAACTTGCAGTAGGTTTGGAAAAATTATTAATATACAACTTTGCTAGTAACGTATTGTATGTTGCTCAGAAAATTTAACTTTTTCATCAAATGATATTGTCTGACTGTCCTCCAGGGTGACAGAGCAGCTGTTACAGCATCCAGGACAATATAACGAAGTTTGACTTGGTAGTATCTGTAAGTTCCTGCCCAACCAACCCATGCTTATTTTGTGAAAGTGATACGCATTTGTCTTTTGCTTAATCTTGTTTCCATAGAAATGGGTAGCTAACCAGAACTTCACTGGTATTAAGCGGGAACATTAGATCTGAAGGCCAAGTCAGAGATTAATACTTATTAATCTCTGACTTATACTTAACCCTTGTGCTGCCTTCGGGTTTTCTTTTAACCTTCGCAATGTGGGGGGTCTGAGACAGCCCAACGGTTAAAAGAAAATGCTTCACTTTGTTTTTGTATGCGGTAAATTTGTCGCAATACGATGGTGCCAGGAAGTGTTGATGAATAAGGTTGATGCTGTGTATCTGAGTTAGTTTTGGATGGTCAATATTGTCCGTGTACAGGTGATGTACATTTAAACTAACTGCTAGTACTAGTGATAGTAGACACTTTATTGATCCCCAAGGGAAAATTGCTTTAATTTGTAGATGAGAAGACTGGTATTTATTCTATTGTATTTAGTGACATTATCTGTATTTGAAAGAGAAACTTTGACAGAATGGGAGCACAAAATAATTTGCTTGAAGAACAGAGACAATTTACTCGTCATTTTTTACAAGGAAGTAGGTGTTTTTATGTACGATTCTCTGAACGTGTATTTGTTACTGAAAAACTGGATTTATTACATGTTTAAGGTTGGTAGTAGGATTTTAAACAAATGTTTAATACAATTCATGCATAATATATGCACTGTTTGTACACTGCTTTGGATAAGTGTCTGCTAATTGAATCAAATTTGACATAAGTCTGTCAACTGCTTAAGATATGTAATGTGGTTACAATTATCAAGTGATTTATTATGTATTTATTGTATAATTTTGTGAGCTGTGAATCTAATAATTCAGACAGTATATTACATTGTCATTGTATTATTTTTGTAGGCACTTTGGTATAAATAATGAATGACAGGTCATGTAATTATTACCGAGTGTCATTACTTTACTAACTTTTACTAAACAATTTGTCCAGTAATCTGTGTCTTGGGTCTGTAATGTCTGTTGGTCGGGTGAAAATAAAGGGAGAACCTCCTTAGTAAAATGTTCTCTATTCGGTTTATTCACAGACATCTCACAGCACACCTCATTCAGCAGTTTGTCACCATAGAAGGCAACATGTCCTCCACTCTACTGTATGTGCTCAGCACACACACACATTAAGATATCATGACTGTGATCCAGACATAACATGTCAAACAAAAACTACCAATTTGTCAATCATACTAGACACTATTTTTGAAGTGGGAAAAGTCCCAACTGCACAAAAATGACAGTTAAAAATGTCCATGATTGCATCATCTACTCAAATGATGCCATAGTTTACAGCACACATCTCCCAAACAAGCTCATAATATACATCCACACATTAATAATATACAACATTAAATAATTACAACCGCAGAATTATAAGTAAGCAAATATCAACTGTTCTTCCTGTCATTGCAGATGTCAAAATTATATAATATTTAAAAACAAAGTATTCTAAAGAAAACAATACCATAACATACCAAGAAAAGAAAAAAACAGGCCTGGCCAGATGTAAACAAGTTTAGTTGCACTTCTTCAGTCGTTACCTGTGACAAGAAGCAGCAGTAGTTTAACCAACAGCCCCCCCTGGTGGTGAGAAGGGAGACGCACCATGCCGAGTCAGTTCCTCTTCTTCTGTCGCGACCCGACTTCTTCCTGAGGCTCTGAGATACACTGGAAACCAATCAGCATTCCCACGATAGAGAAACCTGATGCCACAGGAAAAGTATGGAAGCAAATCGTTACCAAAATTCAAATGCAAATGCATTTCCAGAAATGCATATGCATTTTAAGAATGTGGCTGCATTATTTGACTCATAAATGAAATTAGTAATCAATCATCCTATTAGCATTTTAATTTTCTTCAAGAGTGCTCAATCTTTCACTTAATTAAAATGAAAAAGAAATAGACATTTGAGATTTAATTTTCAAAATATGCCCCAGCAAATAGATACCAAAATTCAAATTGAAATGTAAAATGTGACAATTAATTGTGGTCACGATTTTTTCATTTTAAGAACGTGGCTGCCGACAGCCGGCTGCAGGCAGGCGCCGACAGCCGGCTGCAGGCAGGCGCCGACAGCCGGCTGCAGGCAGGCGCCGACAGCCGGCTGCAGGCAGGCGCCGACAGCCGGCTGCAGGCAGGCGCCGACAGCCGGCTGCAGGCAGGCGCCGACAGCCGGCTGCAGGCAGGCGCCGACAGCCGGCTGCAGGCAGGCGCCGACAGCCGGCTGCAGGCAGGCGCCGACAGCCGGCTGCAGGCAGGCGCCGACAGCCGGCTGCAGGCAGGCGCCGACAGCCGGCTGCAGGCAGGCGCCGACAGCCGGCTGCAGGCAGGCGCCGACAGCCGGCTGCAGGCAGGCAGGCGCCGAGTGGAACTGCAACCAGTTCAGAACCCGGAAGTTTCCCGAGAGTGGCAGTTCTCTCTATATTAGACATTCTCTGGTATTAGCTAGTAACTGGTTGGTAGCTGGCTAACAGCCGGTACATGCGGTGCTGTGGAGAACTGGATCACAGGTTTGTGACGTTTGTGACTGAGACTAGCTAGTTACCGTAGCCAACGCTAATAAACAGAAGATTTTACAGGGCCTTCATTATGGCGTTTTACAGGTTAGTACAACATTGCACAATGTGGGACACTGGAAGGGTACTCACTAGCCACAATGAGAGGTGCCATCACACCAATAGTCAGAGGTGCCGTTTTGTAGATGAAGGCTTCAGACAGAAAGTGTCCCAGAGCCAGGACAAATGTCCCCAGGGTGATGTTATAGAGCCTGTAGGAGGAGGATGGACACACAACTAAGAATTCACGAGCTCTATCGACATCAGCATCACACAGCACATGGAACTGTTAAATGTATTGATAGTAAGTCATCAGTCAGAGTTGAGTTGAAAGGCTCAATGCAGGCATTCTTACGTTTTATTCTGGATGTCTATTGCACAGGCACAGCGGATAATAGATGACAACAATGTCCAGATCCCAAACGTCCGTGCTTGGAGACCATTTACTGCAAGAAATTATAAATCATTTACAGGATATCATAACAAAAATGCCATTCCAATTGTTTTTGACCAAATTGTTAATACTAGCGGTGCTATACTCACCAAATTCCGGTGTTCCTGTGTATAGTTTCTCAGATAGAAAGCTATGATCTCTAAAACTCTGGACTGTGTTTCCCATTGCAATGACAGACACCATCACTAGCCAACTCCGCAGCACATTCAGAAACCGACCCATCTCTGCCTTTAGCGGGCTGCACCTAAAGCAGACACAACGTGAACAGTGTGACGAAGAAAACGTCTGGGAAACATTGGTTAACAGTAAAAATGACATCGCCTGAGACCAACTGGCCTACTACCTGTATGGTCCGGTACAGTTTGCGTTCTGCAATTAATAGCGATCCAATGTTTTTCACCAATGCTCGCTCGTGCAACTAGCGCGAGTCTCTATGCTACCAACGATTATGCGTCTGGCAAGTTACAAGAAGGTCATACCGTTGTACAAAAGAACACCAATAAACCCAGCAAACCCAATAAATAACCCTTAAACATATGTATATGAACAGAACAGAAGATGTCATGGGCCAAATATTCGGCCAATGAGATAACTAAAAACATGGCGTCATCCAATCGGCCCATTCATTTTCAGAGTGTTACTCGTTTAGCTTCTATTTTGTGCCCCGCGGTGAACTGTGTGCACTGTGTTGGTTTGGAATGTTAACTACTTAGCGCTACTTTTTATTGTAATCTATCTACATGCTTCTGTGCGTGAACAATATGGTTTATTGAATGCAATCAGCCAGCATATTTGTCTTTGACTTGAGGAGGACACAGCCCATTTTGACCATTAAATCCATTCTCAAGCAAAACAAGCGCATCATGTGTGGTGGGGATGGTCTCGTGGTAGAAGGTTCCGCCTTTTTTCAGTTATTCAACCAATCCAATATTGAGTTGTGCTGTTGTTGGTTCAACTCGGTTTATATCCCAGCACCTGCCGAAGCAGTGGGGATGATATGGGGTGGATTTCACTTATCTGCACATTTCTATATTAATTGCCATTTCATATGCTAATTGACATGAATTAATTAGACTTATTATGGTTGAACCTTTTTAGTGTCTGTTGATGACTTCGTAACAGTAAGAAATAAAACCCAATGTAGTTACAGAAATGTGATGGTTCACACAGGGCGCATGCTCATTCGGTTGCCAGTCAGTTGTTGTAGTAACCAGAACAGCAGCTACAAGAAGATAACGCCAGTTAGCTAGACTAGAGCTAACTAGCTAATAATGTTCTCTAGCTACAAGATCAGCTTGTCATTTAGCTAGCAATGGTATTCTAGCTAGTAGGTCTTCTAACTACCAGCATTCAATGTTGGCATGTTTCGGTATGTTTTGGATCAGCCGCACTGTTGTCAATTACTTGTCAAGTGATTGACATTTTGCTTCAAGAATCAGTTTAGTCTACTTGCTAGGTAGGTTACTACTGGTAGCTTACACAGACTAGCAGGCTAACACAGTACAAGCCCATCTACAGTATCCAGTGCTGGCGCGTTAAATCGTAGAGGAAGTAGCTCGCTAGAGTTAGCTATTAACAATTATAATGAAAAGTAGCTAGAACTGTCTATTCTCTATAACGTCTGGTTGATTATTAGCTAGCCGAATAGTACAGTAGCTAACTATATTTGTTCAATATCATCGAACATACTAACTAACTTGAGTCAGTCTTTTTTAACCAGGTGATGAGCATAAGCAGATAAACTATAGCTAGCTATAGCATGTGAATACTATTAAGGGTTCTGCTCAATTATGTACTGTGTTTGTTTTATCGACTTGACAGGAGCCGACGTTGGAGGCCGAAGATGTCTCCAGATATAACCCCAGCAAGCTGACTGAAAGCAGGTTTCATCAGGTGTGCCTTCCCCCCTCACTGTGGAGGAAATGCCAGCTGTGATCCAGGCCAAAGAGGATTCGGAGTCTTCCTCGGAGGACGAGCTCGAGTACGTGGCTCTAATGATTACGTTTGTAATTAAGCGTATTACTCGATTCCAAAGGGAACTCAACACAGGAAAAAAATTGAATTTATTTAACCAGACTTAAATTAATTATCTGTATTTGGTATACACTTTTTAAGAGGCAAAACGAAGACATAGCTGAACAATTTCCATCAAGTTTAGTAAACTAAGAAGTAACTGATGAAGAACGTTATGTTTGTTTCTTCCCTCCCTTGTCCCAAAGTATCCCTGGTTATTTTAACTACAAGCTTTGACCTCCAGTTGACTGTCACATAGAGGTCTTCAGCAGGCTGAAGGGTTTTTCTTGTGGACAGGCTGCCTGGACAGTATAACCACGAGATCTCCTTAAAACTCCCTATTCTCTGGACTAGAGACTCACAGGCTACTCTCTAACATCTACACTGTAGTATCTTTATTTGAAAAGGGTTTGATTTATTCTTATAACTGCCTCCACTCCTAAATAATTTCATATTTGGCTACCTCACATTAAATGTGTTTGCTGTTATACCGTCCTGTTCATTCAACCCTGAGCCCTTATTTTACAAAGCACATTTACAACAACCGTGCTGGTCTCTCTCTACTATGTTTCTGGTTGGTTCTGTAGTCTACGTGAAACAGTAGACCATGTCTAACAAGAGCCGCTCTGCTGTTGGACATGTCTGGATATATGAGCCAGGAGAGCATCTATTGTTTACATGCCTCCCCACCTCGCCCATCCTTATCCAGAATGGTCACGTCTGATAGAGTTCTGCTCCATCAGCACGCCATCTTATCTACTCTACAGCTCCAGATAGGCGGGCTGTGTCTGGCTCTATCAGATATTCTGAGTGCAGTTTTACCATGGCGGTTGCCAGTTGACGGGTTTGTTATTGAATCCTGTGTGACTGTGTGTGGTTCGACCTGTATCTTCTCTGCTGGAGTAAACATCTTGACTGAATGCATTCCTCTAAACTGAGGTAAGCTCACCATGTAGTATTATGCAGGACTTTAAACTAATCCAAAACGAGTCCTCGAAATGGATGTTGTTTTTTTATTGCCCTGATGGGGCTTTCCAAGCAGGGCCCCCTTTTTATGATTTATGTTTCAATTGACTTTGTTTGGTTTCACTGGAGCAGAAAGACAAAAGTCAGAGAAGATATTTTACTCCCTATTTATTTATGACACACTGTTATTTATCATTCTCTGTGTATCTTCAGGGACCATCTTTGCATTGCATGGAGTGGCTGTAGCAGGAAAATACCAGTTGTGGTCTTCTATGCGGAAGCCATAGTCTCTAAAGATGTCAACATGCGCTCTATTGGAGGTACTTCTGTCAGTCATGTATCCACTACTAAACAATGCTGAATTAAAGTGTCCAGGTGAAATGTTCTACCATCCTCCCAGTGCTGAGATAGTCATGTAATAAAGTTCTTGTCTTATTGCAGAACAGTACAACCTGGGTTTTAAGATCGTACGGACAGAGAGTCGCCTGGTACGCGGTATACTGACCAATCATGGCTTCCATGAGGTAACATTTAATCACAACGTAGTTATTTAGCAGATGCTGTTATCTAAAGTGACAGATTGTACATGGTAGGGGATTTGAACCAGCAACCTCATGATTCGTGGCTAAGTGCTCTAACCACTGACCCATACTTTCCCTACAGAATGATTCCATACAGGTTTGGAGAATACAAGCCTTTTAGTACAGTACAGTCTTGATTGAGCATAGAATTACTTCTCAGTCTGGTTCTCTGGCAGTCTAACATGTGGGATGGGTCATACTAATACTGCTTCCAAGCCTGGGAATGCACCCATGAATCAGAGAGTTGGCCATCAGAGGCGTTAATTATATTTCACAAGGGAGCCCACTCACCATTATCGCTCCATCCACGCACGTACTATTAATTCCCTTTTCATTTCACTTCAATGCCTCTTGACTCCCAGTAAACCCATCATCAAAGGTGGACTGGTGTCTGCCACCGCCTCTCCTGAGCCAGAGTTTAATAGCCCCGTATTGCTAACATCTGTCTTTCTCATAGCCGCGAGAGAAAGGCCGTGGCAAACTTGCTTCTTCTTCTCAAAGAGCGCAGAGTGGTAGAGATAAAACAAAGCATGTGTAAAATACTGTCACAGTGAGGGAAATAGCTGGTCATCGCTTTGATATCAATGAAAGAGCGAGGCTTGAGTTTTGTGATATGAGCCCCAGGTTTACTCTAACATAACTGCACATGGGAGATCAGATGTTTTAAACTGATGCTGAGGACTTTCTGTGGAGACTGGAAAGTATGTTTGACACCAGTGTACCTATAACACTATATATTTTGAGTTCTCTATATTATTTTAATCGGCAACAAAAGAAATACTTCATGCATTTCGATTTATCTTCAAGCTAGTATCTTGTGTTAACACTTTAGTGTTACGCTGTGGACCTGAAGGAGATGTCTGTTTTCTAGGTCCATCCAAACAGTAATGACTTCAACCTCATGTGGACAGGGTCCCACCTTAAGCCTTACCTGCTACGCAGCCTTCAAGACTTCCAGAAGGTTAACCACTTCCCCAGGTACGACGCTGTGAATCATCTGCGGTACATTTGCAGAAGTTCAAAACCGCTCAGCCATTTTAAAGCCTCTGAAATCAGCTATGTGTATGTTGGCTTCCTCAGCAAAGTACATTTAGTTTGGAACTGGGCCGTCTTAAAACATGAAATGAATCAAACTGTCATGCAGGAGGAGTCTTGCTGCTATTGTGTTTGTACAAGGTCTTATTTCTCTCAGCATCCAAACTGTGTAGAACGCAAGCATGTCAAGCGGAAAGGTCAATACCCTTGTGCATTTCCAGGTCATATGAACTGACTCGCAAAGACCGACTGTATAAAAACATCCAGCGGATGCAGCAAGCTCACGGCTTCAAAAACTTCCACATCGTTCCTCAGACGTTTGTGCTTCCCTCAGAGTACCAGGAATTCTGCTGTAAGTTCATTCCATACTGTTTGGTCCACCATGGGTCCACTAACGTCTGTTTACTCTCACGGTTCACTGTTAATGTAAACACAAGAAGCCACTACTGATATTCGGTTACCTCTCTCACTGGGTCTTCGTCTTGTTCTGCCTCCTTCTTCAGGTTCTTTTACCAGGGACAAGGGTCCCTGGATCATCAAACCTGTTGCTTCCTCCAGAGGCCGTGGCATCTACCTGGTCAGCAATGTAAGGAACAAGCCTCAGATATACAACTGTCCAACATTACTGCTTGTAGACACACAGGACTGATACTGTAAGTGTATTCCAAACCTCACAGGGTTAGCTTGTGACCTGAGGAAACCTTGTTGTAAGTGAAACAATCTGGGCAGTTGCTTGTTGGGGGTGGCGCAGTAGAACTCCTTTGATAATAAGCATGAAACAGTGTGTGTCATAGACATTAAGCATTGTCGAGTAAATCACACACTTCAAGGGTTTGGCTTTGGATATTTTCCACAAGGTTCCCTGTCTTGGACAACCTATCTGTGCTTTTTCCTTTCTTTCTTCTGAGGCATTTTTATAAAACAGTGGAAAGAATGTCAGGGTGATATTTGGATGAGAAGGACATTCATTTCTTGGGTTTTCTCTGAACGTGAGCCAGCCTTGAGGTCAGCTGCTCCTCCCATCTACTCAGCTTCTCCACCTGCTCCGCATTTTAGCCTCATAAATGACCCAGCTCCTTCACAGCATCAGGCTTCCAGACCCAAATCAGGCTGCGGACAGGCCTAGTCCATCAGAGAGCAGAGGTTACAGTTTCATTGAAGATGTGTGTTTCTCCCAGGTGCACAGAGCATGAGCAGCTAGGTTGTTTGCTCTGTAACGTGGCCTAATACCTTCTATTGTTATCTGCAGCCAAACCAGATTCCTCTGGATGAGAATATCTTGGTGTCTCGCTACATTAACAACCCTCTACTGATAGATGGTGAGTTATTACCCCTCAGGCCAGGAGCTGCTCTCCACTGACCACATGGTACATCAGTTTAAGGGTTGTTTGTTGGGATGTGGCTAGTAGTTGATCATGATGAATTAAAAATGTATTCTCCATAATGACTTTCTCGCTCTAATGCCAGCCACTGTGCTTATGTATGAAGGAGATCAAGATCACATAATATAAAAATACTAAACTATACTACACTGTACAAAACAGCACATCACAGTACAGTACGGTACAGTATGGTGAGTGATCTTGTTCCGCTGGTGCTTTTGTTCCAGACTTCAAGTTTGACGTGCGTCTGTATGTACTGGTGACGTCCTACGACCCCTTGGCGATCTACCTGTACGAGGAGGGCCTGACCAGGTGAGCTGGGGGCAGGGCCTGACCAGGTGAGCTGGGGGCAGGGCCTGACCTGGGCTGCGTTTCCCGAAAGCTTCGTAAGCCTAAGTTGATCGTAGAATCCATCGTACAACGAATTTTAGTTTTACGGGCCGTTCCCAAAGACACCGTAGCTAAAGTGTTTCTTGAAAATTCGTAGCTCTTGAAATCGCATAGATTAGCCTACTCCTTACGAGCATGTTTGGGAAACGCACGTAAGAAATATCGATGGTTTCGTTATTTTGCTCGATCGTTGCTACGATCCATTGTTATCGGGAAACGCACCCCTGGTGAGCTGGGGGCAGGGCCTGATCAGGTGAGCTGGGGCAGGGCCTGACCAGGTGAGCTGGGGCAGGGCCTGACCAGGTGAGCTGGGGCAGGGCTCATGTCACGGTGTGTACGTATGCTTAACAAGATCTTGCTTGGACATTTCATTAGCATGGGATCGCACCAGTAGCGTAGCAGGTTTAACAGCTCAAGCTGAGCACCAGAAGAGGGCGCTCTTCGCTCTGGGCTCAGCCACCCAAGCTAGGGTTTGGTGGTGCATTCAAACGCAGCTTTCCATTGTCTCAGCGGTAAGAGCGTGTCTGCGCTTGGGACTGACGGATGTTTCTGCTGGACAGAATGACTGTTTAGTTGACCTCTGCTGGATAATAAGCTGTGAGCCTAAACAAACTCCCAAACCTGCTCCCATCCCAAACCTGCTCCCATCTCCTGACGCCCCTTTTAGTGGAGGAGAGGTACTCCCTGTGGTACATGCCAAGGAATTCACTTTACTCTACATGTGGTGTCCATTCCTGTTAAATACAGATGCCCAAAACATGCCCCAGTGTCAGCCTCATGCGTATACACGGCAGGTACCGTGTCTCACCGTGTCGTTGTTGTGACGTTCTCGTGTTGTAAAGCAAGTGTGTCATTCCCACAGGTTTGCCACGGTGAAGTACGACCGTGCCGCCAAGAACATCAAGAACCAGTTCATGCACCTCACCAACTACAGCGTCAACAAGAAGAGCCATGCCTACGTCAGGTGAGCCAGGGACAGACAGCAGCTGCTCTCCACCTCCCCCGCAGTCATTCTTTCGGGTTCTCTCCAGATGAAAGGCTGTCTGTTGGTCTAGTAATGAAAGGTGAAACAGATTCATCCCTTGATTGGTGATTGGGGCTTTTGTATTGTCTTTGTGGAATGCCAGATGAACTCTGTTGTTGTTTCTGTGGGTCAGAGCTGGGGCAGTGTCGCAGGGACCTCATTCGCCAGGTTGCCGTGGGATGAAGCCAGACCCTGAATGCCTTTTGTTCTTTTTCAGTTGCGATGACCCTGAAGTGGAGGATTATGGGAACAAGTGGAGCATGAGCGCGATGCTGAGGTATTTGAAGCAGGAGGGGAAAGACACCACAGGTGAGTACAAGCGCTTGTTCTCCCTCTAGCCCAGTGAGCATCAATAATATCGTCACTTCTGTCTTAGCAAAAACAAACGTGTAGAGTGTACCCCTCTGTGTGTGTCTGGGTACAGACAATGTGCTCTTTGTATGAAGTGGTGTTTTCCAGGAGGAGATCCTGACCTCTGACCTCGGTGTGCCCTGTGTGTTGTAGTGCTGATGAGCCAGGTAGAAGATCTCATCATCAAAGCTGTGCTGAGCGCCGAGCTGCAGATAGCCACTGCCTGCAAGATGTTTGTTCCCCACAAGACCAACTGCTTCGGTACGACCTCCCCTCTCCCCACAGTGGCTGTGCAGCCGGCTCGTTCAGCGTGGTACAGGCTTCCTGCTGCAGGCCTCGGCTGTTCTCTGGCTGGCTGGCTGCTTCAGAGCGCCTGGTGTTGACTGAGGCAGGACTCTGCTTCCTTTTCTCCTCTGCCTCTCAGGTCTGTCCGATTCAGGCTGACTGTTTTCTTGGCTGCTCCTGTGCAGCACCCGGCTCGTGTGAACTCCATTTCAGAGCCGTTACCGATGTTGGTGTTGGCACTAATTGTCAGCGTTCTCAGCTCGGTTTTGGCGGGGTTGGTACGCAGGCACGTCGGCTTAGCCTCCCCTAAGAGCCTCTCCTCCTCCCTCCTCCTCCGGAGCTCTCGGCTCTCTTCAACTCACTCTGTCTCCCTGGTCTTGTTCTCTTTCCTAGAGTCAGCCTTTCTCTCCCTCCAGCTCTCTCTCTCTCTCTCTCTCTCTCTCTCTCTCTCTCTCTCTCTCTCTCTCTCTCTCTCTCTCTCTCTCTCTCTCTCTCTCTCTCTCTCCCTCCCTCCAGCTCTCTCTCCCTCCCTCCCTCCCTCCCTCCAGCTCGCTCTCCCTCCCTCCCTCCCTCCAGCTCGCTCTCTCTCCCTCCCTCCCTCCCCTCCAGCTCGCTCTCTCTCCCTCCCTCCCTCCAGCTCTCTCTCTCTCTCTCTCTCTCTCTCTCTCTCTCTCTCTCTCTCTCTCTCTCTCTCTCTCTCTCTCTCTCTCTCTCTCTCTCTCTCTCTCTCTCTCTCTCTCTCTCTCCCTCCAGCTCTCCCTCCCTCCCTCCCTCCAGCTCGCTCTCTCTCCCTCCCTCCCTCCAGCTCGCTCTCTCTCCCTCCCTCCCTCCAGCTCGCTCTCTCTCCCTCCCTCCCTCCAGCTCGCTCTCTCTCTCTTCTCTCTCTCTCTCTCTCTCTCTCTCTCTCTCTCTCTCTCTCTCTCTCTCTCTCTCTCTCTCTCTCTCTCTCTCCCTCTCTTTCCCTCCAGCTCTCTCTCTCTTCACTTCTCTGTCCCATGTCACAGTGTACAGGTAAAAGAGAGTCCCCTGCACTTCTGACAGTTCTCTGTAGACATAACAGAGCCCCGGCTGGTGGTTGTTTGGGCTGTGGACCAGGTCACACCCACACGATCTGGCTGTCACCTGCATACAGATAGCAGGGGTGCCCTGGGTAGCGCGGGCGGGGTGTGAACGGTGGGGGGGGGGGGGGTTGTTTAAGGGATGAGCTGGGTCTGATGTGACCCTCATGTTGCATGCACGCCAAGTGGACATGAATCAGCTCTGGACCTGATGGCACCAGATGCTGCATCCTCATGTGAGAGAGTGACAGGAAGAGGCATGAATGGGAACATTTGTTTTTCTCCCCCCTCTCTCTCTCTGTCTCTGTCTCTGTCTCTCTCTCTCTCTCTCTCTCTCTCTCTCTCTCTCTCTCTCTCTCTCTCTCTCTCTCTCTCTCTCTCTCTCTCTCTCTCTGTCTGTCTGTCTGTCTGTCTGTCTGTCTGTCTGTCTGTCTGTCTGTCTCTCTCTGTCTGTCTGTCTGTCTCTGTCTGTCTGTCTGTCTGTCTGTGTCTCTCTCTCTGTCTCTCTCTCTCTCTGTCTCTCTCTCTCTCTGTCTCTCTCTCTGTCTCTCTCTGTCTCTCTCTCTCTGTCTCTCTGTCTTTCTCTCTGTCTTTCTCTCTGTCTCTCTCTGTTTCTGTCTCTCTCTCTCTGTTTCTGTCTCTCTCTCTCTCTCTCTCTTTATCTCTTTATCTCTCTCACACAAAATCATGCATGCATTACCTTCAAGTAATTAGGTCTGTCTCTTTGGTACATACATTGTGGGCTGTGACGAGCATGCTCATTACTTTAGAAGAGATATCATATTACTCTTGAATGTGGTGTAATTTTGTTGTCTTCACATCGCCCCAAGCTACAGTATAATTACACTATTGCATTGACAGTGTGTCTAAGAGATTAGATTTCCAAAGACTGACAGTGACAGTTGTAGGACCACCCTCAGCTTAGCTCTCTTCTACCTCTCAAGGTGAGCCTAATGCATTGTGTTTGTGTGTTTGTGTGTGTGTGTGTGTGTGTGTGTGTGAGAGAGGAGACATGTAGGAGCCAGTGTAAAACATGAGTGCGAGAGGCCGTCCTCTGCTCCAGGGAGGCCAGGATCACTGTGTGCCTTGTCTTCTCTTAAAATAAAATCCGCCCAAACCACCGTGTTCTCCCAACTCCTGTCAGATGTCTTTCCTGCGCTCTCTTGCAGGTCTCTCTCCTCCACTTCAGGTCTCTCTCCTCCACTTTAGGTCACTCTCCTCCCCTGCAGGTCTCTCTCCTCCCCTGCAGGTCTCTCTCCTCCCCTGCAGGTCTTTCTCCCCTGCAGGTCTCTCTCCTCCCGTGCAGGTCTCTCTCCTCCACTTCAGGTCTCTCTCCTCTCGTGCAGGTCACTCTCCTCCCCTGCAGGTCTCTCTCCTCCCCTGCAGGTCTCTCTCCTCCCCTGCAGGTCTCTCTCCTCCCCTGCTAGTCTCTCTCCTCCCCTGCTAGTCTCTCTCTTCTCCTGCAGGTCTCTCCGCCCCTGCTGGTCTCTCTCCTCCCCTGCTAGTCTCTCTCTTTCCCTTTTAATCTCTCTCCTCTCTAGCTATTCTCTCTCTCTGCATCTCTCTCTCTACCCAGACTCCAAAACATGACTGCAATGTTCATTCAGGCTAAGCACTGTTGCCACGCACCAATAAAAAGCCTAACACAAATAGGCTTTGAGCTGTATCGTGCTAAATAATTGTGGCTGAGGGCGGCGTATGTGCCCTTAGAACAGCAGCCATTGTTTCAATGTCTGCCATGTCTGTACTGGAGCCACGCAGCACCGCTACGCAGCACCATAAAGCACGTTGTAATCTTAATTTGCAGCAAATTATTCCCTGCTATGTTAATGTGTTTAATACAATGTTTATTGTTTTCAAATGGGACTGGTGCTTTATACAGTAAGTGCTCTGCCTGTCTAAATGGGCGGACTGTTACAAAAGCCCTTTATAACTGTCTCGTCTGATGTGGGAAGAAGTAAAAACAACATTGCTTTTTTAACTTTCCTTGGTTAGATGATTCCTGTGCGAGTTTGAGTGTGTGTGTGTGTGTGTGTGTGTGAGGAGAAATGCCACCCATGCTGTTCTGTTCCACGGCCTTATGATTAATGGACAGAGTTTTTACAGAGGGATGCTGATTACGAGATGTTTTGACTGAGATCTGATTAGCCAAGCCAAAGGCCCTATTTCATTACACACAAAACATTCCTCTCACTGGTCCTGTGTGCACTGAACATCTCTCATGGAGCTCCTACGGCGGTTTGAGCTTTCCACCACTTTCCCTGCCCAGCATTTGTCTGTCTGTCCCTTAAAATAGACGTATGGTTATTATGAATCCTTTGCAAGCTTTAACTGGGACTGCGTAGTGATTGAGGTGGACAGCTTAGTGATGGAGGTGGACAGCCTAGTGATGGAGGTGGACTGCGTAGTGATGGAGGTGGACTGCGTAGTGATGGAGGTGGACTGCGTAGTGATGGAGGTGGACAGCCTAGTGATGGAGGTGGACTGCGTAGTAATGGAGGTGGACAGCCTAGTGATGGAGGTGGACTGCGTAGTGATGGAGGTGGACAGCCTAGTGATGGAGGTGGACTGCGTAGTGAAGGAGGTGGACTACATCGGGTCACTGTAGGTTCCAGTCTTCAGGCGTTTGGCTCCGATTGGACTTGTCATCAATGATTTTGATGATACACAGAGTTTTTGTACACAAGAAACTTGTCTCTTGCTGAGGTCAAGAGGTCATGAAGAGGGCCTCTTATAGTCCGCATATAGATATGGAACGATGTCCAGACTCTCTGGAGACCGTAAGCAAGAAATATGTAGAAACAGCCTTACATGAGGTATGATGTTATCACCTGTTTGCCTTTCCTACTGTACCCAGTTGCTGACTGTGATTGGCCATGTAAGGAAAAGCTCTGTGCACTCTATATATGAACTTGTCTATCCATTGTATATAAGGACAGTTGTGAAGCATGTGCCTCACTCATCTGACCACTCTGTCGTGGAAAGGTCACATGATCTGAGCAGCTTGGTCACATGATCCGTGCAGCTCGTTCTAATAAACAAAGTCAACTCTTTTTCATTGTTGTGCGTCTTTCCGGCCAGCCATCTGACAGATCTCATCTTATCACTTGACTAACTGCTTAAACACATGCCAAGGAGACGCTTCATGTTGTTGTTATTGTGGGCTGATGCCCTGCATGGCCAGGGAGGGAAGATAATGGTCCTGGCTTGGTTTGTTGTGGTGAAGTTTCCAGCTGCTTTCATGAAGTAGTAAAAACACAACTTAACCCTTCTCTTGGTCGTCTTCTCTCTCGGCATTCTCTTTCTTCTCCTCCTCCTCCTCCTTCTTCTTCTTGTCCTCCCTCTCTTAATGGGCGTGTTGTGGATGTTGACTGAGTCTGTGATGGTGTTTTGCGGTCTCTCCGTGGCCACATTAACAGCTCCCCAGGCAGCGCTGAACCCGGCCTCAGAACAAACGCGCCCAGCAGCGAGCCAGCGGCTCCGGGGGCTCTGGGGGCTGGAGTGGCGTCTGCTTCTAATTGGAGGAAAATGCGCGGCGCATGGAGCCTGCCTGTCGGGGACTGGCGAGGTGCAGTTTTTTCCCCCCTCGCTCCCGTTGTTGTGGTGGCACTGATGAGGAACTCCAGGCTCAAACCCTCTTATTCCAGCGCTCCCTTCCTCAAGACTTACACATTATGTTTTATGGCTCTGTGTGACTTAGTGTGTGTGTGTGTGTTTTATTTAAAGAGAGAGAGAGGAGGAGGAGAGATGGATCAGCCTGTGGGTGGAAAAGAAAATCCCAGCGTTCTGCTTAGCAACTACTGTTTGGCTTTCTAGGTCCAGTCTTTACCCAGAGAGAGATTGGTCTTGGCCAAAGGAGAGCATTGACACATTTTGCTTAATTCTACCCTAGCAAGAGTTGATTTTTTTTTTTTTTAATACTTTCAACTCCAGTGGTTGCGTGCCCTTGACGGACAGCATGGAGTTAAGTGCTTGAATGTCTGTTTTCTTTCTGAAAGGGTTTTTCATAATTGCGACTTCCTTCGTAATATCATTATCCTGCGTCCTCCTGCCCCAGTAAGTAAACCATGTGCCCTCGGGCCGGGTTAGTGTGTGAGCCGCTAGATTAAACAACCCTGGAAACTCCAACCTCTGGCCCTGTTCCAGAGCAGAGACTTTTCTTTTGAAGTGCCATTAGGATAGTTTTCCCCTGGCTTCATGACCAGTGCTCTGCCCCGTCACAGTAAAAGTCAGTGGATTTCAGGGCTGTGAGCTACAGGGCAGGCCCTCCCCAGAGTGCTGGAATGAGGGAGAGGAGACCAGGTCGTCTACAGGGCTTCCAGCCCAGCAGTGACGCTGACCCAGCTGTTTACAACAGGAGAAGGTGGGGGGCGGATGAGTTTGTACACAGAGAACTCCCTGACCGCTTCGTAAAAGGCCTTTATTGTTTTGTTTTCCGCCAGGCTTGCGTTGGAGTGCGACGTGCATGCGGGTGTCTGATTCCCCAGGTCTCTCTCGCCTGGAAAATACTCCCAGAACTTTCCAAACTCAGCTGAGCTCAGGATCCATAAGAATCATCTGCTTCTCATCACTTCGAATTGACAAATGCCTCACTTTGTGACTGAGTTGACATTAGGTAGACCAACAACAAACCAAACCAGTTTGTACAGCAAGTCACCCAAAGATAAACTTGACCTCAGCATGTCCACAGACCGTCTAAGAAGGAGAGCCTAGTTAGAGCGTGCGTGAGGATCCTGATAAGCACGGCATGGTTTTCGTCGTCAAGTTCTTATACAAGTCGTCATGGAGCTGAAATGTAAATGTATTTAGGGAATGTAACACAGTCAGCCCACACATTTTTTATGGATTTTCTCTATTGAATGATTGGATATTTAACATGCAGTTTTATATGTAATCAATAGAAGAGCTCAGTCTGCCTTCTGCTAGATAGTGGGCCCTTGATAATGTTGTTTGTTTCCTGTATTTGTGACTTTTGAACTGGTCTGAGCTTCCCTTCTCTGGCGAATACCCATAATTCATTGTGTTTGCCTCAACAGAACTCTATGGTTTTGACGTGCTGATCGACTCCAATCTAAAACCCTGGCTTCTGGAGGTCAACCTCTCTCCCTCGCTGGCCTGGTGAGACGTTATCCTGGTTCACAAGGACAATGACCGTGCCAGCCGGCTTTATCACTGTATCTCGTCAACCGTGGTTTCTGCTCAACCACTTACAGCAAACTTCGCTCTCCGCTAGCTCTAAAAAAACTCTTGTTTTTCTTAGATATGCATACTTCTGTTCTTCCCATAAACACAAACATCCTCGCCTCAGCTCTGAAAATAGACATGTTAATAACTACTGCCCGTGAGGAAATGCTGTGTTTGAGGATTTACACTTCATTTGTTGATAAATACCCACTGGCTAGATGCACTGAACTGTAGCCTGGGCTAGACTTGGGAGTTACAAACAGTTTATCAAGTACTGTGTAGTTCAGGGACTGGACTGTTGCACGCTGGTAGGTGCTTCTGGAAGGAGCCTGGTGCTATGTGTGCATGGACTGCAGGACCAACAATCCAGTTGACATGAATAAAAGCATTTACATTACATTGCAGGACATTAAATGAACAAAATGTTTTAATTTTTTTCTCATTCATTATTTATTTTTATTTTTTATTTTTTTTGGGGGGGGGGGGACTGAAGATGTAACTTTTTCTTTATTTTCAGTGACGCACCTCTGGATCTGAAGATAAAGGCCAGCATGATATCAGACATGTTTTCTCTTGTGGGTGAGTATTGTCAGTGAAGCCACTGATGAGAGTGTGATTACCATTAGCTTGTTTTAGGAGGAAGGAATTCCAGTTTGTGTATGTCTGTGAGGGTTGCAACACCTCGTCTTACATGCTCAGACGACAATCTGATGCTCCTGGCATACTCTCAGTTTCCTGCGTATCCACTATAATGTTAAGTCTCGTGCCTTTTACGACGATATAAATCTAATTTCCATCACATAGTTTTCCAGTGCCTCCTATCCCTGTCCTCCAAGCCCCTCACCTGCCTGTGTGCTGGAGCCTGGCCCAGGACTGCCAGCCCCTCACCTGCCTGTGTGCTGGAGCCTGGCCCAGGACTGCCAGCCCGGAGGACATGGAAACTTTCCTGGCCCTGGTGTGTGCCAGCCCTGGGATCTAGCCTGCAGCAGGTTCCACAGCTCTGGGATCTAGCCTGCAGCAGGTTCCACAGCCCTGGGATCTAGCCTGCAGCAGGTTCCACAGCTCTGGGATCTAGCCTGCAGCAGGTTCCACAGCTCTGGGATCTAGCCTGCAGCAGGTTCCACAGCTCTGGGATCTAGCCTGCAGCAGGTTCCACAGCTCTGGGATCTAGCCTGCAGCAGGTTCCACAGCCCTGGGATCTAGCCTGCAGCAGGTTCCACAGCTCTGGGATCTAGCCTGCAGCAGGTTCCACAGCTCTGGGATCTAGCCTGCAGCAGGTTCCACAGCCCTGGGATCTAGCCTGCAGCAGGTTCCACAGCTCTGGGATCTAGCCTGCAGCAGGTTCCACAGCCCTGGGATCTAGCCTGCAGCAGGTTCCACAGCCCTGGGATCTAGCCTGCAGCAGGTTCCACAGCTCTGGGATCTAGCCTGCAGCAGGTTCCACAGCCCTGGGATCTAGCCTGCAGCAGGTTCCACAGCCCTGGGATCTAGCCTGCAGCAGGTTCCACAGCTCTGGGCTCTAGCCTGCAGCAGGTTCCACAGCCCTGGGATCTAGCCTGCAGCAGGTTCCACAGCTCTGGGATCTAGCCTGCAGCAGGTTCCACAGCCCTGGGATCTAGCCTGCAGCAGGTTCCACAGCTCTGGAATCTAGCCTGCAGCAGGTTCCACAGCCCTGGGATCTAGCCTGCAGCAGGTTCCACAGCTCTGGGATCTAGCCTGCAGCAGGTTCCACAGCCCTGGGATCTAGCCTGCAGCAGGTTCCACAGCCCTGGGATCTAGCCTGCAGCAGGTTCCACAGCTCTGGGCTCTAGCCTGCAGCAGGTTCCACAGCCCTGGGATCTAGCCTGCAGCAGGTTCCACAGCTCTGGGATCTAGCCTGCAGCAGGTTCCACAGCTCTGGGATCTAGCCTGCAGCAGGTTCCACAGCTCTGGGATCTAGCCTGCAGCAGGTTCCACAGCTCTGGGCTCTAGCCTGCAGCAGGTTCCACAGCTCTGGGATCTAGCCTGCAGCAGGTTCCACAGCTCTGGGCTCTAGCCTGCAGCAGGTTCCACAGCTCTGGGCTCTAGCCTGCAGCAGGTTCCACAGCCCTGGGATCTAGCCTGCAGCAGGTTCCACAGCTCTGGGCCCCCTGGCCGGTGGCTGCCTCTATTAAAGCCCTCCTCAGTAAACCCTTGTTCCCGGGGAGGAGAGCTCCCTAATGTGCACTTCCATAGCCTCCTGGAGGGTTTCAAGCGTTGGAGACAGTCTGCTATTGTTTTCTTCTTTAACACTCCCTGTGTGCGTAGCCAGCTAGCTCAGTCAGATTGAACGAATAACTGGAGGGCTCCACAATAGGGTTGCAGCTTCGTGCTAAAACCACAGGCATTATTATTAATTGACGATAAGTGACAAGCGGGTGAAACTGTCAACAAAAGATGTGGTTGTTTTTGAGTCATTAAGGCCTGTTGGGTAACTGGATCTTGCATCACGAAGCCAAAGCAATCCTTAGCATGCAGACATCAAATATGCTCTGCCCAAGGCAGAGATCAACACTGTTTACACACCACAGTTTCGTCATGCAGAGAAATGATGTATCTGTGTTATGTTGCCTTTCCTCGCAAATTATGGTGTTCTCAGGTAGCCCATAGTTTGGAAAAAAATGCAAATGCAAGTCCTCACCTGAAGCTCATTCTTCACCAGAACACATCTCAGATTTTTGTCGTTATCAAGAAACGGATTGATTGACAAGTACACAGGCAGTACAAGACTGAGCGATGTGGCGCCCTCCCTGCAGCGGAGCAGGCATCCTCAGTCAGGGTGCTCACATCCTGCAGCCAACCTCTGGTCAGCTCTAAGTAGAGGCACAACGAGCAGTAGAACCAGAAGGTTCCATCCTGACACTGAGTGAGGGACTGCTGTGTGTGTGTGTGTGTGTGTGTCTGGGCCAGCTATCCCATGGCTCCAGCACTGCCCCCCCCCACTACCCCTCCACACACACCCTTGCTCATTAAGTGAGTGGAGGGAATCATAAATTGCCAGTTATCTTTGGACTGATGCATGACTTGGGCTGGGAGAGCAGTGGCATGTAAAACATACCCTGTCTATTATTCACCAAACAAACCCAGCGCTCTCTTGGCTGATAACACACAGGCCTCATCCCAGGCCTGTAAGTAATGACAGCATGCCATTAGCATTCATTACACCCTCGTGTGGAGCTGTCAGTAAAATGTCAGCCGTGTTTGTAATAATTGCCGCGTTTAGACAAGAACGTGGCGAAGGCCCGAGTCTTACCTGATGGCTTGGATGAGGTAGTACAAACAACCCGGGGCCCATGCTGTCCGTGTGATTTGATACACCCCACGTATGAAGGAGAACTGCGGGAGAAAAAGTTGTTTTCACCCCCACCTCCTCTTGAGTTTTACAATCTGTTCGCTCTGGGAAAACCTTTTAAAGAGGCAGGGAATGTGAAGGAGCAGGGAGTACGACCCACGATAAGGCCCACCGCGCTGTATGTCTCTCAACAGCTAGTATCGGAGACATCTCTTGTGCCAGGATTACAGGTGGCTTACAGCTTTAGATAGCGCTGTTTCCCCAGGGTCTGTGTGCAGGCCTGTCTGGCTGGATGAGAAGTCTGCCTTCATGTGTGCTCTGAGTGTGACGGTCGCTGGAATGTTCCCCGCTGTGAGCTACGGTGGGGGCAACAAGCTGATTTCTGCTGTTGGTTTAAAAGTGAGACGTTTGTGAGGAATGTTTGGTCAGCGGGGCCGCTGGGAGGGGTGGGGTCCTGTGTTGCTTCCCCCTGTGTGACTCATGTCATGTCCTCCCCCAGGGTTTGTGTGTCACGACCCCCTGCTACGACAGCCTCGCTCTGAACGAATCACCCTGGACCCCGGCCTGAAGAACCCTGTCCAGAAGTCTCAGGTATGACACACTCACACACACACATATACACACCCACACACTTACACCTACACACACACACTCGCCATTCACTATCTTGGCGGTTGTGTCTCCTACTACTGTATAGCATAGTGTCTCAGTAAACAGCCAGCCAAACCCTGTATGGAGGCTGATCTACTTCACTGAGTTCTCCCATCCTGGGCTGCGTCAGTCTGTCTCTTCCTATACATTCTGCTGAGCTTCCCTTCTGTGCCCTACTGGAAAATCATTCTCATGCAAAACAACTGCTAATGCAATTACAGCGTTAGGAGTGACATCATCTAGCCAGCGCCCCACTCTGGGGATTATTATTTTATCATTTTTAATCAAGTGACTAATGCTCTCACTAGGCCTGTTGCTTAATGATGCCACAGGCAGCAGCTAATACACTTGGCTCTCTCCAGCCAACCACTGCCTGGGTCTGGGCCTGGGTGTGGGCTTAGGCCTGGGTCTGGGCCTGGGACTGGGCCCAGGGCCTGCCTGGGTCTGGGCCTGGGTCTGGGCCCAGGGCCTGCCTGGGTCTGGGCCTGGGTCTGGGCCTGGGTCTGGGCCTGCCTGGGCCTGGGTCTGGGCGTGGACAGGGGACATGACCAAATCAGACAGCTTCCTCCCCCTCATTGTCCAAAGACCCAGCATAGACTAACAGGAACATGTGTGTGTGTTACCGTGTGTGTGTGTTTGTGGGTACTGTAGCTGCATGTTCATCCTCGTCTCATTGCTTCGTAGCGTCCTGTCACTGCTCAGACAGCAGCAGCCTCCAGACTGGTAAGCTGTCCTCCACCTCCTCATGAACTCCTGCTCTCCTGTCTCTCCTGTCTCTCTCTCCTGTCGCTCTCTCCTGTCTCTCTCTCCTGTCTCTCCTGTCTCTCTCCTGTCGCTCTCTCCTGTCTCTCTCCTGTCTCTCTCCTGTCTCTCTCTCCTGTCTCTCTCTCCTGTCTCTCTCTCCTGTCGCTCTCTCCTGTCGCTCTCTCCTGTCTCTCTCCTGTCTCTCTCTCCTGTCTCTCTCCTGTCTCTCTCTCCCGCAAACCTGATGGCCTTACGCCCCCGGTAAGAACACTGCAGCCCTGCGCGCTGTGTTTCATTAGAACCCACTGCTGTTCCTGGTAGTGACAGCTTAAGAAAAACTGTCCATCGATCGCTGCGGTTTTAGAAAAATCGCAGGGTTTAATTGAATGCTTATTACATTAAGAAAGCGGTCTTGGCAAGACTTGGTCTGAGAGCTCTGCAGTGCGACATTTCCAGTCCCAGTGTTTCAGCCCTCGGCCAGCTCACTCACACGCAGTCCCACCGCCAGACCAAGGCTGCTCGAGCATCAGTCCCTCCGCCAGACCAAGGCTGCTCGAGCATCAGTCCCACCCCCAGACCAAGGCTGCTAGAGCATCAGTCCCACCGCCAGACCAAGGCTGCTAGAGCATCAGTCCCACCGCCAGACCAAGGCTGCTAGAGCATCAGTCCCACCGCCAGACCAAGGCTGCTAGAGCATCAGTCCCACCGCCAGACCAAGGCTGCTAGAGCATCAGTCCCACCCCCAGACCAAGGCTGCTAGAGCATCAGTCCCACCGCCAGACCAAGTCTGCTAGAGCATCAGTCCCACCCCCAGACCAAGGCTGCTAGAGCATCAGTCCCTCCGCCAGACCAAGGCTGCTAGAGCATCAGTCCCACCCCCAGACCAAGGCTGCTAGAGCATCAGTCCCACCCCCAGACCAAGGCTGCTAGAGCATCAGTCCCTCCGCCAGACCAAGGCTGCTAGAGCATCAGTCCCACCCCCAGACCAAGGCTGCTAGAGCATCAGTCCCTCCTCCAGACCAAGGCTGCTAGAGCATCAGTCCCACCGCCAGACCAAGGCTGCTAGAGCATCAGTCCCTCCTCCAGACCAAGTCTGCTAGAGCATCAGTCCCACCCCCAGACCAAGGCAGCTAGAGCATCGGTCCCTCCGCCAGACCAAGGCTGCTAGAGCATCGGTCCTGTGTGGATGACCTGGCCTCCTCACTCCCAACTGACATTAGAAGCTACAGTTGAAAGGATTTTTGGGGATCAGGACTTGGCAGTCTTTGGCTGCCATCATGTCCCCCAAACCAGTCAGACAAATAAAATATAGTCCCCACGCTGTTTAAGATGACATGATTTGTGTAGGGATCTTGAACCCCGATATCTGGCTGCAGCTCAACCCGGACTGCCAGCGTCGTCAATCAGCCTTCTAGCAGGCTGTGGGGGAGACAGCCAGTACTGCCAGTGGAGATACAAAATCTGGCTTTTATGTAACTTAGGGAAAGAGAGAGAGACAAGAAATAGGGAGGAGGGCAACTTTCCTACAGACAGTTGGTGCTTTCTATTTCATTTTTATGTTTCGGTCTTATCATTGTGAGATGATTTCTTAGGTGTGGAACTGGCAATTAAAATTCCTCTGCCGTCCTGCAGAAACACCCAATTTATGAAAATAATCAAACACCCAATACTTTATGTTTTTGGCAGACAGTAAGCCAGTGAGAAGTGCTGTGATGATGCTGGTTGTGTGGTAACACTGAATCCATTTCCCATCTTCCCCAGCGTCAGAGGCCTCAGTCAGCCAACAACACAGACACGGAGAGCTCCCGGCTGGGCCGGCAGGCAGACAGCACCCTGGGACTGAGCACAGAGGAGGTAAAACACACCAGATCCTGCTGCTGGGAACCTAGACGAGCTGGGTGAAGCAAAGCCCTCTGTTTATTTAACCGACAGCCAGCCGGTCACACTTCCTGTTGTTCTTCACACTTCCTGTTGTTGTGGCAGTTGAAGGTGCTGAGGAGGATCAGAGAGGAGCATGAGAGACGAGGAGGGTTCATCCGAATCTTCCCGACTCCAGAGACCTGGGAGATGTACAGGTGAGAGGACAGACCTGGCTAGACCAGACCTGGCTAGACCAGACCTGGCTAGACCAGACCAGGCTAGACCTGGCTCAACCTGTCTAGACCAGACCTGGCTAGACCAGACCTGGCTAGACCAGACCAGGCTAGACCTGGCTCAACCTGTCTAGACCAGACCTGGCTAGACCAGACCTGGCTAGACCAGACCAGGCTAGACCTGGCTCAACCTGTCTAGACCAGACCAGACCTGGCTAGACCAGACCTGGCTAGACCAGACCTGGCTAGACCAGACCTGGCAAGACCAGACCTGGCTAGACCAGACCAGGCTAGACCTGGCTCAACCTGTCTAGACCAGACCAGGCTAGACCTGGCTAGACCAGACCTGGCTAGACCAGACCAGACCAGGCTAGTCCTGGCTAGGCCAGGCTAGACCAGACCCGTCTGGCCTCTCAGGACCTGGCACGGCTTACCACCGTGGCTGGGAGCGAAGGTGAGGGCTGACTTACACACTCAGAGTGGTTACTGGGTCTTCCTCTGACTTACACACTCAGGGTGGTTACTGGGTCTTACTCTGACTTACACACTCAGGGTGGTTACTGGGTCTTACTCTGACTTACACACTCAGGGTGGTTACTGGGTCTTCCTCTGACTTACACACTCAGGGTGGTTACTGGGTCTTACTCTGACTTACACACTCAGGGTGGTTACTGGGTCTTACTCTGACTTACACACTCAGGGTGGTTACTGGGTCTTCCTCTGACTTACACACTCAGGGTGGTTACTGGGTCTTACTCTGACTTACACACTCAGGGTGGTTACTGGGTCTTCCTCTGACTTACACACTCAGGGTGGTTACTGGGTCTTACTCTGACTTACACACTCAGGGTGGTTACTGGGTCTTACTCTGACTTACACACTCAGGGTGGTTACTGGGTCTTACTCTGACTTACACACTCAGGGTGGTTACTGGGTCTTACTCTGACTTACACACTCAGGGTGGTTACTGGGTCTTCCTCTGACTTACACACTCAGGGTGGTTACTGGGTCTTACTCTGACTTACACACTCAGGGTGGTTACTGGGTCTTTCTCTGACTTACACACTCAGGGTGGTTACTGGGTCTTACTCTGACTTACACACTCAGGGTGGTTACTGGGTCTTACTCTGACTTACACACTCAGGGTGGTTACTGGGTCTTACTCTTCGGGGAGTTTTTATAGAATCTGCAGCCAGCGCTCCCTCAGCATGTGTAGGTGTAGTCTGTGTGGCTCGCGTCCCACAACCACTCCAAGTTAAAACTGCATTAAAGCCCCTGCTAAAAGTGAAAACCATTTTAGTGCTTACAGTCCATATTCCTATATGAGGGATTTTCTGCTTGATTAGCTTCATGGGCCTGTTAGCAGCGGGGTTTTTGAGGCTTTTTAAACAGTATGTTATTGAGCGGTAGTGGAAATTATAGGGGTGTTTGACAGTGGCTGCTTCTGGAGCTTTGTGGAAGCCTCAGTTTAGCACATGCACCGCACATTAGACAGGATAGGTGAAGCCCAGTTGACTGTGGTGGTGGTGAGGGATGATTGTGATTGGGTGGTGGGGGATGATTGTGATTGGGTGATTATCTAGTGTCCCGTCTCGTATCCACAGCGGGTATCTGGAGTACAAGACATCGATGAACTCCATGTTGGCCAACAGACTTTTCCATGGAAGGTAAGCATTTCCACTGCGGTCGGTAATAGTCGTTCGTGGCAGGAGCTGGAATCTGCCATAGTGTTTGTTTTGTCTTCAAGTGGATAGGTAAGGGTGAACAGCTATTAAGATATGTGTGGTAATATCACAGTGGAAAGTTTTCCAGAGAGAACACTGTGTCCATGTGGCAATGTGACTTCTGCTGCCTAGTCCACAAGGAGTGGGGGGGTGGGGGTGGGTTGAGGGGGTGGTTCGAGGGGGTGGGAGTTAATCGTCCAAGGAAGACCAGGGAAAAAGGTTACTGCTTGAATGAACTCAGCTTTCCTGCTGTGTTATACTTTTATCTGCGGTGGCTCTTCTGAAGGGCAGGCTGTTTAGAAGTTTCTTATTCACTTAGTTTTACTGTCTCGTAGTTTTCTCAGAGAGGGTTGACCCTGACTCTGCCCTCTTTATGATTCTTCCACTTGTCTTTGATCTCCCCAGATTGGGAAAATCGTCTACTTCTTCAAAATCACGGTTGGTATAGCCTGAAATGGGGGACATTTCCTCCTCTCTGTTCCACTTTCTTTTGATATACAGGGTTTCCTGCAGAAAACATGTTACTTAAGGTGGTAGGGTGGGGTTTGCCGACAGAACGGAGGGGGGGGGGGGACGCAAAAAGTTTTTCCTCCAATGCGTTCTGCAGAGAAGGGAGACTGGCGTTGGTCACGGTTTGGAATGGAAGGGAGAAAACAGGACAACGGCAGATATCGCTATAAAAAAAAACGACGTAATTAAGGCAGCAGGCGTGTGTTGCTTAGGCGGCCGCCTTAACTGAAAAGTGCTGCGGGAAACCCTGATATAGTATATTATAGAAAGGACATACTTTGGTACAATACATTAACACTGGCATCAATCAACCCTGAGTCATCAAGCTATGAATCAGGGCTTTTATTCTGAAAACTGGACGTTTCCACTTGTTTGGGAAGTCTGCTGCTGCAGTTAAGGTGCGTTTGTTTTGTTCCCCCTCAGGAGCCTGAGTGGGAATGTCCAGCTGCAGGTGGACGCGTGTCACGTGTTCCAGTACGAGAGGAAGCTGCTGTCGCTGGAGGCGAGGAAGAGGAGGCAGCGCCACCTGGCTGAGCGTCCGGGGCTGTCGAGGAGGAGAGGTAGGCTGGGGAGCTGGCTCATCTTAGCTCAGCTCAGTCAGCCGTCGTACACAAGGCCTGCTCTGGCCAAGCATGAAGCAACCAGACGTGTTTGTTCTTTAGCTTTCAACAGAAAACTTTCTGGTGTCAGGACAAAAATGGCTAAATATGACAGTATTAAAAACTGTGTGTGAGGCAGTTTTTTGATCCTAAAACACACAAGTGATGTCATCGGCTTCCCTTCATCTCCACCGCTCCTCAGGGACATCACGCAGGGCCGCTGAGAGGAGCGAGGAGGAGGACGTGGAGGAGGGGGAGGAGAGACTGCAGGAGGAAGAGGAGGACAAGAACCGAGTGGTGGGTCAGAACCCTCCCAGGGCTCCTCCGACAGAGCAGCACCCAGAGCCTGGAGCAGCCGACCCCCCTGAGGGCCTCCACAGCGGGGAGACACAACCAGGCCGAGGTGCCAAGCCCTCCCGGCCCAAAGTCAACCTGCTCCACATCCTCCAGCAGGGCTGGGACCTCAGGTCAGTCCACACTCCTGGCTGCTGTTCCCCTCAGCCCCCCCCCCCCCCCCCCCTCCCCGTCTCTCACCACCAGCAGGAGAAATATGAGCTGTGCAGACAACGCCGGCCAGAAGAGCTCATGAGAAAATCTGGCCTCCTTTTGGTAACCCCGCTCTGTTTGGATCCGTCTCTCTGAGCGTGACCCAAGCTGACGTGCACGGGCGCGGAGGCGGGCTCCACAGCCCGCCGGCCAATCCCACGTGTCCTAGTTAAACTCCATGTAGAGAAGCTGCCTCTGATTGGCCTGTTAATTGTGAGGTGTCGGCCTGTCGTTCCTTTGTTTTGGTTCAGAGTTCTGGACGGACTTGAAGGCTTGTTCACTTTGTTACTGTACGTTAACAAGCTAGAAATATTTAGAAACGTTTTTTTCCGCCTTTTACAATAACTTTTGATTTTATAATGAATATGACATGCTTCTGTCTAAACTGAGACCAAAGCTGCAGTCTCCTATTGATTTTTAAAGTGTGTCTGAAATTGTAATTTGAGCAGGAATTACAATAACAAGTCTAAGTTTGTAGAAATTCCTCCATGCTTGCCAGGACTGTGAGGGGACCTGGGCAATTAAAGCACACTGTATCATTGTTGCTGTTTGACATTTCTTTCCAAAACATTTTTCCTCCACAGTATACTGGCAAATACCCTTTTCAGGTTCACCCGGGCCATGAAAACAATTCATCACTCTGGAACCTGTCGAGGACCAGTCCCACTTTCCTCCAAGTCTTTGACTGAAATTGATACATACCTGTATTTGTTTTGAGACTTGCGTGACACCGAAGATAACAAACAGAACGTTCATCACTGTGTTTGAACACGTGTATCAGAGATGCCTACAAGCCAACAGAACGTTTACAAATTGGCTGAAGACGTGGCTGTGGAGTATGAATCATCTCCTGTCAGGAAGGGAGAGCAGATGATGATCACAGGGCGTGTGTTTGTGTGTGTGAGCGTGTGTGTGAGCGTGTGTGTGTGTGTGAGCGTGTGTGTGTGTTTTAGAGTGTTGTTTCCTTCTAACCCATTCGTCTTGTCTAAACCTCGCGTATTCGTGGATCTCTGTGTTGTTTTTCTCCCTCTTGTCCTAACAATTGTCTCTCATCCCACTTAGCTTCCGCTCCTAAATCAGCTCTTTCTCTCTCCCTCCCCTCTCTCCCTCTACCTCCCTCTCTCCCTCCCTCTCTCTCTCCCCTCTCTCCATCCCCTCTCTCCCTCCTCTCCAGTAAAGTGCAGGCTCGCATGGCCTTCTCCTCCTACCTCCACCGCGTCCAGCTCAGACTGCTGGCAGAGAGCAGCAGCACCTCCATCTCAGCCTGGCCAGAGAAGGACCACGATCAGATGGTACAACACAGCATTCTGCTCTACTGTCATGGTGCCCCTCCCTCTGCCCTCCTCCCCTCTGCCCCCCTCCTCCCTCTCCCCTGTCCCCCTCTGCCCTCCTTCCCTCTGCCACCCTCTGCCCTCCTCCCCTCCTCCCTCTCCCCTCTGCCCTCCTCCCCTCTGCCCTCCTCCCCTCTGCCCTCCTCCCCTCCTCCCTCTCCCCTCTGCCCTCCTCCCCTCTGCCCTCCTCCCCTCCACCCTCTCCCCTCTGCCTCCCTCTCCCCTCTCCCTCTCCCCTCTGCCCCCCTCCACCCTCTCCCCTCTGCCCCCCTCCACCCTCTCCCCTCTGCCTCCCTCTCCCTCCACCCTCTCCCCTCTGCCCCCTCTCCCTCCTCCCTCTGCCCCCCTTCCCTCTGGAATTATAACGCATGGAAAGGAAAACCAGAACCATTGTTTTATGTTGATCTGCATCTGATTTTCCATTTGATTTACCGTTAGTCATTGAAGCCACGTCTCGCAGCGTGCGCTAGGTGTTTGCGGCCACTTAGAGAGAGGTGTGGTCCATGTGTCCTGAGTCTTTGTCTACAACGATGGGAAAGTGTGGTCTGGACGTGGGAACGACAAGCATCGTCCTCTCCTAAAGCCTGTGGAGAAGACATCAATGTGACCACATGTCCGTCAGGGGCCTAGGAGTTCAACCACATTTTCCTAATAGTTTCCTTCTGATGTAAACAGGAACTGGGATGTTGTGTTACACAGCGACAGCATGCAAACAGGAACTGTGGTGTTATGTCACGCTCATCAATGCTGTTACTGCGGCTCTCCAGTCAGTTATGAGTGTGTTGGACTCTAATGGACGGGCGCCCCTCTCTCCCGTCAGGAGTTGGTGATGCGCTTCCTGATGCGAGCGGCCAGGAACCTCCAGGAGGAGGTGGAGATGGTTCTGCCCAGCGCCCAGCTGCCCCTGCAGGACCGCAGACACATCCTGTCTCAACAGCTGGCCCGTTTCATCCGCTGCTACAACAAGGTGCACAACCGCAGAGCTGCGTTTTTTTTCAGGCTGCGTCTTAATGTTGCTAACTCCTCAAGACGGTTTAGCTCTAAAAACCCTTTGGCCTCGCCACGGTGTTTCGACGACTGCTAGATTCGTCATTTGGCTGGTTTCTCGTCTCTTATCTGGAAGTAAATGTTTGTTTTGGGATTGGAGCGGGTTAGCATTGCGCTAACAGCTCTGCCTCCCTGCTCAGTGCTGGAGGTGTTTTGGGATTGGAGCGTGTTAGCATTGCGCTAACAGCTCTGCCTCCCTGCTCAGTGCTGGAGGTGTTTTGGGATTGGAGCGGGTTAGCATTGCGCTAACAGCTCTGCCTCCCTGCTCAGTTCTGGAGGTGTTTTGTCCTCACGGCTTCATGGTTTTGGTCCCACCAGGAGACGGAGCTGATGGAGAAGAGCTCTGAGGAGGAGCGGTGCATCAACCCCAGAGTGTTCCAGGAGTTCATCGTCGAGGCCAGGTCAGGCACACGGCTCCAACACGGAGCTCTGCGCCACTTGTTTACACAACATTCATTAAAAGTCGAATTTTTAAAATATAATTACATTACATTAAAAGGAGAATTATCAAACATCATTAAATCACATACATGAATCATGCTATTTCTGTCCTCCTACAGTGAAAGTGATCTGGAGGAGGTCCTGACATACTACACACACAAGACCCAGTCAGCGAGCGTGTTCCTGGGGCCCGCGTGTCAGAGGGCGGAGACATACCGCAGCAGAGCTCCGCCCCCTCATCCCAACACACAGAAAAGTGAGCACACTTATCACTTCAGATCTGTTTCTCTTCCCCCAATAACCACAAGGTAACATTTTATAGGACCTGCATCCTATGAAATTCCTTAATGGACCGCGAGCGAGATCTGGGAGGTTTGGTTTAAATAGGCCACAGTGGTGTAACGAGCTCTGAGTCACCAGTGAAGCAGAGGTCAGCTGGATGATTAGAGTCAGAGCAGGGGAATGACTGCTGGTGGTAACGGTGATCTGGCATATTTCTCCCTGAGCAGCTCTGCCGGTGACCAAGGAGGGCTCCAGCACCTCCGAGTCCTCCCTCTGTGCAGTCCAGATCAGAGACGACCCACCTCCCAGGCCTGCAGGAGACCTGCCCTCCGCCCCCCCCTCCACAGCCCTCCAGCAGGTCGCTCTCAGCAGCAGCCAAGCCAGGCCCGACGTCCAGATCCCCCACAAGTCCTCCACCGGCCCTGTGGCCTTAGACTGCACCCACATCCACCTGCAGCACTGTCCCCCCCCTCCCCAGTCTCTGCCCCTGCACTGCCCCCCTCCACCCCCACCCGCCCAGCCTCCATGCTACGTCCAGTCTCCCCCCTACACCCTGTCCCGGTCCCACGTCCCCCCTTCCTCCCAGCATGCACCTCCCCAGCCCCCAGGCACAGTCTCCACTGTACCCCCTCCTCCCCAGCCCCCAGGCACAGTCTCCATGGTCCCTCGGTCCCGTGGTGTCATATGGTCGCCCCACCCCCACCCCGGCCTCCACCCCGGCCTCACCACCACCCCGGCCCCCGCGGCCCCCCAGATGTTGCGGAGGATCCAGTCGTTCACCTCCTCCTCCTCCTCTTCTAAAGCAGCCAGCTCCTCCATGACTGCAGCCACACAGGTCTACAAACAGAAGCTTTCCAGATCCACGTCTGCAGGGCAAGGTACAAACACCCTGGGTTTACACATCAACACAAATAATACTTATTGATGTCTATGATGTCTGCAATTGATGATATTGTTGTTGTTACTTGGATGCTTGGATTCTCATTCCCTGATTCAGCAACACAACAGTTTCATCACACACATCCTGTTTCCTCTTCTTCCTCTGTTCTCTGTGTCTGTGTCAGTGATGAAGCGGGCCAGCTCAGGCCGCTCCAGACCCGACTCGGGAGGGTTGTTTAAGGACCTGGACTCCCTGTCTGCCCAGGCCCAGACCAACCAGCAGGCCATCGTCTCAGCCCTGCAGAAGCTGTCTGAGAAGCAGACTGCTCGGCAGTACACCTCCTCCAGCCACATCAGCCTCCTCACGCAGCACGTGAGTCTGCAGCAGCTCTGTCCACACCCTCCACTAGCTGCTAACAGCTAGCTGTTAGCAGCTAACAGCTAGCTGTGCGCAGTGCAGGAGTGCAGCTGACCAGACTGTTGGTGTCACGCAGCTTGGAAACGTCTCCTATCTTGACTGATCCTCCAGCTAACTCGTTCCTGACATGTTTTAACTGGGAGGAGGTCCTGCGCAGTCATCTTGCTGTGAGGTCTCTGCTATCTGTGTGTGTGTGAGTGTAAACCTGGCGGCGACCCCATGCTGAGTGATGGCGTAGAGCTGATCACTCATCCAGCAGAGATGCTGGAGCCAGTCAGTGTGTGTACTGACCCCCACGGCAGCTCCCCCTGGTACAGTAGGATGAAGCCAGTGGGCTTGAGGGCTCTGGGAGGGCTCTGGGTCTCTAATGCTCTAGGACTGTAGGACTATGGTCTCTGGGACTATGGTCTGTAGGGCTGTAGGGCTCTGGTCTATAGGGTTGTGGGCTGCAGGACTCTGGGCTGCAGGGCTCTGAGCTGCAGGACTCTGGGCTGCAGGGCTCTGGGCTGCAGGGCTCTGGACTGCAGGACTCGGGGCTGCAGGGCTCTGGGCTGCAGGGCTCTGGGCTGCAGGGCTCTGGGCTGCAGGGCTCTGGGCTGCAGGACTCTGGGCTGCAGGGCTCTGGGCTGCAGGGCTCTGGGTTGCAGGGCTCTGGGCTGCAGGGCTCTGGGCTGCAGGGCTAGAGCTGTGCTGAGCTGCTGGCTGAGCTCTGTGCTCTGTGTGAGGTCTCATTATCAGATGCTCCACGGGGGAGGGCTTTCTGTTGATGCTTAACAGGCACTCACTTTTTAGTGGTAATTGATGCTTATAAATAGAAGAATGTGGCAAATTGGCACAGAGCAGGGGAGTGAGGGAGTCAGAGCCATGCTCAGAGCCATGCTCGCTCTACCACCCCTGTCTTCTTTCTTCCCCCCAAGCGCAGTCACCCGCCGTGGGGAGCCTCTCCTCCTCCCCTTCCTTCCTACCTTCTTTCCTTCCTCAGCTCCTTCCCTCCCTCCTCCCTCTCTCCCCTCCCCTCCTCCCTCCCTCCCTCCTCCCTCTCTCCCCTCCCCTCCTCCCTCCCTCCCTCTCCCTCCCCTCCTCCGTCCTTCTCTTCCCTCCTCCCTCCCCTCCCTCCCTCTCCCTCTCCCCCCCCTCCCTCTCCCTCTCTCCCCTCCCCCTCCCTCCCTCCCTCCCTCTCTCCCCCCCTCTCTCCCCCCCTCTCTCCCCTCCCTCTCTTCCCTCTCCCCCCCCCTCCCCTCCCTCCCTCCCTCCCTCCCTGGGAGATGTTGTTCCGTCAGGAGCGTTGCGATGGCCCCAGACCACACAGACGGGTGTTTCATGTCATCCTGTCTCTGTTCTACAGTATTCTGTTTCTCTGAAAGGTGTTTGCTGTAATTCCCATGGATAGTTAATCCTAGGCATTGCAAGGCAAGGTTTATTTTGCTGAACAAAATAGTTTAATGGGTTGCACTTACAGGGGGTTGGACCCTGCTCTCCTTTCTTTGGCACAGATTAGAGGTCATTAAATCACTTATTTAACTCAGTAGAGTGTTCTGTGAAGACAAGAACACCCTGAACACTGTAACAGTTGACCTCTTAGGGTTCAGCTCTCAGCCTGTGTTTCCCATGCCAGACCACATCATGGGAAGAGCCTGATTATAATCGGTTTCACAATCCTACATCGAATATTATTAACATCTGATTATCCGGTGTAATCTAATCAGATCTAATTTTTGGCATGGGAGCTGTTGCTGGATGGTGAATCCTGTCTCGGTGCCTGGAGGGTGTGTGACAGGATTACACTTCTAGAACATTCAGTCATACACACTGGGCCTCTCTAAACCCTAACAGGATCCAACACGATGGAGCATTAAAGTAATTAGCCTGCATTATGGTTCTGAGGCTGGCTTACACACCTGGTGGCCAAGCCCGATAATGTTCATGTCATGAATACATATCTCTGACTCCCTCAAGTGAGGCCTTGTCTGCAGAGTGAGTCCTGAGTAGCCTAGGAGTTAGTTACACTCACTGACTCTCTACAGAGGCTGTCTAACCCCACCCAGACGAGCTGCACCAGGCACACGTTAAGTGTACTCCTAGTTGGTGGAGTAGTGTTGGAATGGCTGAGTTTAGGTGCCTGTGAATAATCCACTCACGAACACAGCTAGGTTCTACGAACAGTGGTTAACAGAAAGATAACATGGCTGTGGTTCATGGAAGATGGACGATGTTGAGCTGGGTTTCCAGCGTGTAACTGACTGTATAGACCCAGCAGCTCTGACTGTAGAGACCCAGCAGCTGTGACTGTAGAGACCCAGCAGCTCTGACTGTATAGACCCAGCAGCTCTGACTGTAGAGACCCAGCAGCTCTGACTGTATAGACCCAGCAGCTCTGACTGTATAGACCCAGCAGCTCTGACTGTATAGACCCAGCAGCTCTGACTGTATAGACCCAGCAGCTCTGACTGTACAGACCCAGCTGTGACTGTATAGACCCAGCAGCTGTGACTGTATAGACCCAGCAGCTGTGACTGTATAGACCCAGCAGCTGTGACTGTATAGACCCAGCAGCTCTGACTGTATAGACCCAGCAGCTCTGACTGTACACACCCAGCTGTGACTGTATAGACCCAGCAGCTGTGACTGTATAGACCCAGCAGCTCTGACTGTATAGACCCAGCTCTGACTGTATAGACCCAGCTGTGACTGTATAGACCCAGCTGTGACTGTATAGACCCAGCTCTGACTGTATAGACCCAGCTCTGACTGTATAGACCCAACTCTGACTGTATAGACCCAGCTCTGACTGTATAGACCCAGCTCTGACTGTATAGACCCAGCTCTGACTGTACAGACCCAGCTGTGACTGTACAGACCCAGCTGTGACTGTACAGACCCAGCTCTGACTGTATAGACCCAGCTGTGACTGTATAGACCCAGCTCTGACTGTATAGACCCAGCTCTGAACTGCTTCCTGACCTGGCTGTGGGCTGTCAGCTCTCTCCTTCGTTTAAACACCTGTTGTTTAGGAATGTTGGACATTTCCCTTTTTTCTGGCATGGCGTGTATGCAAACACTTGGTTCACCTGCCTAGGAGTCGGCTTAACGAACAGGGAAAATAAACAGCCTTGTCGTCTTAGAAAAGAGAAGTGAGTAAGATTAGGATTTGTGCTGCTCGGAAACATGTTGCGTAATCTCACCGAAGTCTAGGAAATATACTGGGTGTATTTAGCCCATTAGCTAATTGTTGGTATCCTTCTTCTAATTCTGTCCTGCTTTCACATCCAGGTATATAGTGGTTAGATTCCTCCCCCCTATTCTATAGGTTAAGCTAAAAGAGAAAACCCACAGTCAGCAGTCTTTGCAACTGTTCATTCCACCACATACCAGGGCTAGTAATGTCTCCCAGGACAGTATAGAGGGCTGTGCATGGAAGCAGGCCAGGCCAGCCCTGTGCAGGCAGATGCTGCATGCTCTAGCATGCAGTAAAAGGCTTGGATACCACCTCTCTGCTAATTGTGCTGTTCTGGTCGTAAACTTACTGGGCCTGGTGAGTAATGACCTCTGTCACTCTGGAGGCTGGGGAAGGAAGGAGGGGGGGGGAGGGGGCGGGGACGGGGGTAAGGGGGGGGCGAGGGTGAGAGGACCACTTGAGCGCAGAGCCAAGTGGAGCCTAGCTCTAAGATGCACTGTGTACATTTCACCCAGCCGGGGGGAAAGAGGAGACGCCTGCTGTCGACGGGGAGCTGTGAGGAGCCAGGAGTCAGGCTGGTAGTGAGAACTGGAGCTGTGAGGAGCCAGGAGTCAGGCTGGTAGTGAGAACTGGAGCTGTGAGGAGCCAGGAGTCAGGCTGGTAGTGAGAACTGGAGCTGTGAGGAGCCAGGAGTCAGGCTGGTAGTGAGAACTGGAGCTGTGAGGAGCCAGGAGTCAGGCTGGTAGTGAGAACTGGAGCTGTGAGGAGCCAGGAGTCAGGCTGGTAGTGAGAACTGGAGCTGTGAGGAGCCAGGAGTCAGGCTGGTAGTGAGAACTGGAGCTGTGAGGAGCCAGGAGTCAGGCTGGTAGTGAGAACTGGAGCTGTGAGGAGCCAGGAGTCAGGCTGGTAGTGAGAACTAGACAGATGAAGGGGGGATTCGCCTCTTAACCTTAATTCCAAACTGATGCATCTGAATAATCCCATGTGTACAGTTATGTGTCCCTCTACTGAAACAGCTGCACTTTGATAGGTTGTATCATATCCCCCAGCTTACTAACTTGAACGTGTCTCATCCTCCTCCTCCTCTCCTCCTCCCCTCCTCCCCTCTTCCTCCCAGCTCACTAACCTGAACCTGGCCAAAGGGGTGCTGAGCCGAGGACCCTTCACCCTGGGGTCGGCAGGGAGGCCGAGGGCCGTGGCCCAGGGTCCTGTCAGGGCCTTCCACTCCAACACCGGCTCTGCCAGCAGCACAGGGTATGTCCTATCCATTTAGTCATTTTTTGTTTGTCTATCCACCACAACATCCACCACACCAAACTAGCCCCACACCAAACTACCACCACACCAAACTACCACCACACCAAACTACCACCACACCAAACTAGCACCACACCAAACTAGCACCCAGAATCCCTCGTCGTCAGTCAGACGATGCGTCTTCTTCAGACAGGGATGGAAGTCTCCAGCCTCCCAGTCGCCCACATACCAGCCACCTCTCCCTCAGCCTGCAGATCCTACGCCCCTGTTCCCTTATAAGACCTCTTGTGTTTCTTTGGGCGAAATATTACCGTTGTGCTTCCCTGTGGTATTTACCCTCCCCAAAGGCAGTAGAAGGGGAATGGTGCATTGCAATCTTACTGGGGTTCACTGCCAAAACAAACAGCTCCTCTACCCGGAGAGAGCTGGCCTTAGTCACACACTGCAGGGTGTGTGAGCGTGGGTGGTGCTGACCAGTACTCCAGAGATCTGCACTGTACTGTACACAAGCCGACCTGTCGACCTGCATAGACAGGAGTTGCTGGTAGGGCCTCTGGTTCAGTGAAGTTAGCTTGTGGCTAGCTAGGATGTTAGCATGCTGTGTGTCTGCCTGCAGGTGTGTGTGCCACCGGTACAGGATCAGATCAGTGAGGTCAATGAGGTCAGCGGAAGGGTTCTCTCCTTTCCACGGAGCATGAGCCAGTCAGGAAGATGGCGCTCTACGATGGCGCCATGCACGCTAAACCTTGAGAGAACTTTCCGGGCTATGTTCAACAAATGAAACTAATTCACATTCTCTGGGTTTTCTGTCCTAATCAACTTCAAGTCTGTAGTCTAGGTGTTCAAGTTGTGGCAGCCTATTTGGTCACAGTCAATAAAACTCAAATGGAGGTTTAATGGTCTCTTAAGGATCTTAAGATTGAAGACTGATAGTTGTTGGAAAAGTCTTTTCAAGTCCCAGCACTTCTGGGCCCTGACTGGGTATTTCAATGCGTTCTTGGGGAAAAAAAAGGCGTGTTGTTAGTCTTTTAAAAGTGCTTTGTGAGGCTGGCTGGGGAGTTGGCAGCTAGCAGCCTGGACTATGTGAAGGATGCTAGCAGCCTAAGACATGGCGTTGGATAGGACTTTAGTATAAGAGGAGGGGGCAGAGTCAACAATAACTCACCCACATAGTCAGGCTGCTCCAGCCCTCTCCGTCGCTACCAGAAGCTCCCCCTCACACGAGGCCAGCGTGGAGAGGAGGAGAGGAGGAGGGGAAAAGGGAAAGAATAAAAGATTGGTAGGACCATGGTCGGTCTGGTAGACCATGTCACATGACCACGGGCCTGGCGGTGTGGTAGACCGTGTCACATGACCACGGGCCTGGCGGTGTGGTAGACCGTGTCACATGACCAGGGGCCTGGCGGTGTGGTAGACCGTGTCACATGACCACGGGCCTGGCGGTGTGGTAGACCGTGTCACATGACAACGGGCCTGGCGGTGTGGTAGACCGTGTCACATGACCACTGGCCTGGCGGTGTAGTAGACCGTGTCACATGACCACGGGCCTGGCGGTCTGGTAGACCGTGTCACATGACCACGGGCCTGGCGGTGTGGTAGACCGTGTCACATGACCACGGGTGTAGTGGTCGCTGGATGCGGACGCCCAGCAGGAGTTAAGCATACACGGTAGCTCTGTCTATTTTTACAAGTGATATGTGAGTGACAATGTCTCAGACGGTTTGGCCCACATCTCCCGCGCTGTGTTTGTCCAGGCCAGCCATCCTTATGTATGGAACTGTCAGGCAATTCCTGGAATGTCTGACTTTTTTCCTTTTTAAATTTGTTTTTATTTCCACAAAGAAGGATAGGTTTAATCGAATCGATCTCTTCAAAGAGAGTGGTTGTTTAAAGACACAAGTACAGTCCAACTGCCGTTTTGAGCTTTGAGATTCGTTAGCTTGATGGATTGTGAAAGTTTTTCATTTTTAATTAGGCTAAAGTCCCTGTATTTATCCTTATGTCAACTTTACTGTAAACTTGTTATCTTTCTATTTTGGTCCCAGTTTATTTCAGGACTATGGGATTCTTTTAAGTTAAACATCTCTGAGAACAGAAATGTACGTTGCCACGTTTGAGCTTTGAAGTCACCCTTTTCATGTAGAGGATTTGTACCTCCACACCCCAAGACAGTTTAGGTAAGAAGCTGTTTTCTCCTGAACTCTCCTGATGGGAGAGCATCAAACTCTCGGTAACTTTCCATTATGCACTTTGCGGACAACAACAAAGAAAATGTAAAGCCATAAAATTTTTTATTAGATTAAAGACTAAACGACCTTGATTTAAGCTCGGTGTTCTTTCTTTAATGTAGGATTTCCTAACCCCCCCCCCCCCACACACACACACACCCCTACACTGGGCCAGTGGTCTGTGCCAAACATGCTGAAACTGTTAAGCGGACCGGCTCTTTAAGCAACCGCGGGGGTGAAGCCCGATGAGTTTCAAAGAGCAGCGGTGCTGTTTGAAGTGCCGCTGGCAGGTCTGCCAGGTATGCTGTCTCAACGCTGAGACGAGCCCAATCCCAATCCGCTTTATTGCCAAGTAGGTTTACACATCGAGAAATTTGGTGCATAGTAAGTAGAAATATAAAGATGGAACAAGTACACTAGCAGTGTTAGCCCTACCATTGTTTTGGAGGTGTCACCCCCCTCCCCAAAACGACGTCCCCCCCTTAAAAAAAAGACAAAAACTATATATAATTAGGCTAAATATTCAAAAAAACTGACCTGTGAGATAAAGCTGTTTTAATTCACGCAGGCAATTCGCTTCTTGCTCGTTGCCTCAAAAGTTCAATTCATTGGCGGCTGGTGTTTGCGCAACGTTGCCTATGGGGCCATTATTTTCACCTGTCACTGAGTACCCGAGGGCAGCCGAGGCTCACACAAGCTTGAGTTCAAATACATTATTTGATATGACATTACGTAGGCCTACTGTACATGCAAGTCTTAAATAATTATTCAGCCGGGCAGCTCCATGACGCCGGGTAAATTGGGCTCGTGAGACTGCTCACCAAAAGAACGAAGGGGAACCCACTTGTCAGATTAAGACATTTTCGTAGGTATATCTAGCGAAAAGTAGACTAAATGTTCCTAAACTTTTAGCTACATGCTGAGGGCTCACGACAAAAAGACTAAATTGAGTAACGCGTTACTTGTTTGAACAAGGAACTAGTAAAGGATTCATTCAATTCAATAAGTAACGCGTTAAATTACTCGTTACCTAACAAAAGTAGTAGTAGTCTTTTTTGGGGAAAAGGCATGTCAGAGCCCATACTTTAGGCCCATACCACACCACTGGAGAACGCTCTAAGGCCGAATCCCAATACTCTGTCTTACCCCTACCCCTTACCCCTACCCCTTACCCCTAGCCCTTAGTTTACCCCTAGCCCTTGTGTCTTGAAACTGAGGGGTAGGGCTACATAGCCCTATGAAATGAGACACCACTTGGTTACGGTTACGTATATCGACGTCTCCAAAGCAAGTAGTGTTATGCACTGATATTAAACGAAATGTGTTTGAAATTTGCTGCTAATGGAGTTTAATTAAAACTGTAGACATGCATGGAGTCCATTCAAGGCTAATCAGAGAAATGCGGGACTGTTGTGCAAATCAGCAATGTAACTTTAGCGTAGCAAACTAGTGATTTTTAAAAACGTTTCAATTAAGAACATGGTTGCAAATACATATGTACAGGACTGTGTAGAGCACAAAACAAGACTGTCATAATTTTTTAATACAATTATTTAAGCCGAAGATATTACATTTATGGGACTCTGGATGATCTGTCCATCATTGTTGCAGGTAGCGCTGTATCAACATACCCCTTGGTTTCAAGTAAGCTCTCGAGCTCACTTGGTTTTAAGGGGATGTATACCCCTTCGTTTTAGCCCTACCCCTCGATCAAAAAGATTATCGGGACACCACTTACGCTCACGGGAACGCGCAAAACTAAGGGCTAGGGGTAAGGGCTAGGGGTAAGACAGAGTATTGGGATTTGGCCTAAGCCTCCTCCACCTCACCTGACTGCTCACTGTAACACTCCTCCACCTCACCTGACTGCTCACTGTAACACTCCTCCACCTCACCTGACTGCTCACTGTAACACTCCTCCACCTCACCTGACTGCTCACTGTAACACTCCTCCACCTCACCTGACTGCTCACTGTAACACTCCTCCACCTCACCTGACTGCTCACTGTAGACCACCTGCTGTATTAATACACCGTACAACATTTGAATTTTGGCAGCACCCTGCTATCCTGTTTGATTTGCCTGCTCGGCAAACTTTCCGGTTTTCTTCTTCAGATGTATTTAGGTCATCTTACCCAGTCTTGGATTTTACTGTTGGCTCAGGTAAGAATTCATTTCCAGTAAGTTACTGGGTACTTTGGATTGGTCACCAAAAAGCTGTGGTTCAAATTGTGATGGAGTACAGCGATTATCTCATGGTAAAGGTTAGCAGTAACGTCATGGTTGGTTGGTGTGTTCGACTCCCTCAGAACATACCGACCTGTCTCTTTGCTGCCTTGGCTCTCCAGCTCTGCACTTTCAACTTAATTTCCTGCTTGATATTCAAATAACCGAGTTTCTGTTGCGTACGTTGAGGACCTCTCAGTCCTCTGCCGCCCGCGCTCGGCTATTTTTAGTTCTGTTCAATATTTTGTCAGACTGTTGTTTTACTTGGTCTGATTTTGTCAGGACTTTTCATTCCAACACATTTTGCGACTGTCCGTTTCCCTGAGCCAAACAGGCTCCACATAAACTGCTGGAGAAACTTGGAAACGGAAGGCAACATGCTTTGATGTCTTCCTCTAAATAAATAAAAAAATACGCTTTTTATTCATGTCAATTGGAGCCAGATGTAGCAAAAATTGTGATAATGAGGCATTCCCTGAGGTAGGGGAGATTGAAATTGCACCATGGGATAGGGAAGTGTGGTGATGAGTGAACGTCAACACCAGCTTTGTCAGACTGCCTCCTGTTGGTTGCCCACCACACAGGGCTGGTCAGATTGCCTCCAATTGGTTCTCTTATTGTTCCTGCCCACCACACAGAGATGGTCAGACAGCTTCCAGTATTCATTAGATCTCCAGTGGATTAATGTTGGATGTTGAAAGGTAACCCCCCCCCACCCACCCACACACACACAAATACACTATAAATACTATAACACTCACACACACTGTAATACACTCTCCCCCCACCCCCCAACACACACACAGGCTCCCTGATTCTGATACACAGCACCCTCCAGTCAGATCCATTATGGTGGAGGAGCAGGGAGAGAGAAATTGGAAATACCCCTCGGTCTGCTGTCCACTCTGACCAGCCAGGGCTGAGCTATGGTGGGCTGCAGCATGATGTCATCTAAGAGGGCTCTTTTCCCACATTCAGCAGAGCTAGATTGATGCTGCACATGTGGCCCAGCTAGTACTGCTCTGTTATTGTTAGTCATATCTGAATACTAGAGTATTCAGCACGGTAGGGATGGGACCGACACCCACATGGGGAAGATATGCAGGCAGACAGACAAGCAGGCAGACAGACAAGCAGGCAGACAGGCAGGGAAGCAGACAGACAAGCAGGGAAGCAGACAGACAAGCAGGCAGACAGACAAGCAGGCAGACAGGCAGGGAAGCAGACAGGCAGGGAAGCAGACAGACAGGCAGGCAGGCAGGCAGACAGGTCTCACATGTACAGTAGTGTATAGTACTATTGATGGGAAACTCAGCTGTGGCCGTTTTCTTCTTTCCCTGTTTGTTATTTATTGTGTTGGAATTGAATGAGCAGGAACTGAGGTTCCTGAAGTACGCTGTACCAAAACCCCAGACAAGCAACTTCTAAGTATAGTTGTAAACATTATAAACAGGATATACAAATCAATAAAGGTAAATAAATACTTCCGGCGTGGCTGTAATGTCTGATTGTCATCTACAATGGTCTTGCACATTTCACAGAGAGCTATTTGTTTGCGGATGTAGCTAAGAAAATAAACTAAAATGGTTTGAATGCCTTTGAGTCACATCAGTTGTTTTGCAAATATACATGCAGTTACGTAAAATGAGAAATGCAGAGGTGGACAACTCTGGTGAGGCGTTTCAGATCCCCTGTGTGTGTGTTTCAGATCCCCTGTGTGTGTGTTTCAGATCCCCTGTGTGTGTTTCAGATCCCCTGTGTGTGTGTTTCAGATCCCCTGTGTGTGTGTTTCAGATCCCCGGTGTGTGTGTTTCAGATCCCCTGTGTGTGTGTTTCAGATCCCCTGTGTGTGTGTTTCAGGTCCCCTGTGTGTGTGTTTCAGGTCCCCTGTGTGTGTGTTTCAGATCCCCTGTGTGTGTGTTTCAGATCCCCTGTGTGTGTGTGTTTCAGATCCCCTGTGTGTGTGTGTTTCAGATCCCCTGTGTGTGTGTTTCAGATCCCCTGTGTGTGTGTTTCAGATCCCCTGTGTGTGTGTTTCAGATCCCCTGTGTGTGTGTGTTTCAGATCCCCTGTGTGTGTGTTTCAGATCCCCTGTGTGTGTGTTTCAGATCCCCTGTGTGTGTGTTTCAGATCCCCTGTGTGTGTGTGTTTCAGATCCCCTGTGTGTGTGTGTTTCAGATCCCCTGTGTGTGTGTTTCAGATCCCCTGTGTGTGTGTTTCAGATCCCCTGTGTGTGTGTTTCAGATCCCCTGTGTGTGTGTTTCAGATCCCCTGTGTGTGTGTTTCAGATCCCGTGTGTGTGTGTTTCAGATCCCCTGTGTGTGTGTGTTTCAGATCCCCTGTGTGTGTGTGTTTCAGATCCCCTGTGTGTGTGTTTCAGATCCCCTGTGTGTGTGTTTCAGATCCCCTGTGTGTGTGTTTCAGATCCCCTGTGTGTGTGTTTCAGATCCCCTGTGTGTGTGTGTTTCAGATCCCCTATGTGTGTGTTTGGCTGCAGGGGACAGGGGAAGTTCTCATTCAGCCTGTGAGCGACACAGGATCATTTTCCCGCAGCATGCCTTGTTATTTCAGTTTAATTGAATTCTAATTATAAACCTTATCTCTGTTTTGTTCTAAAAATGTCTTGGCGATTGTGATATTTGAAGTGCGATAATATTTTCTTTAACTCTTACAACGTACACCCGTTATTACATATGAAGGGAAGAATTTCCATTAACCTTTTTATTTTATTTTTTATGGGACCCTCAGGATTTCTTATCCTTTCCTCTATCTCTCCATCTTCCCCTCTAGTTTCCCCTCTTAGCTCCCATACATGCTGCTCTGCATGCTGTTATATTTGGCTGAGGGCTGCTGTGTCTGTTCACAGACTCATGATGCAGTGAACTTGTGGAGGGGGAGCAACAGGCCACAGGGCTAAAACAGGCTTAGTCCTAATGAGAGATAATCCAGTTACAGACGCGTGGAGCTGTTCAAAGGTTGCTTTTCCAGGTTGTGGTTTCGTGACGCGGATGGAACGTGATGCTGGCGTGGCGATGGGGCGGGTCGATGGGGCGGGCCGTGTTTAGGATGCTTTTGATCGGTCCGTTTTGACTTGAGACGCCTGGGGGTTGGGTGTGGGGTGGAGAGGGCTGTCTTGTCCTCTTAGCTTCTTCCCCGTGTCTGGTGTGTGAACATGTGGAGGGGCAGGGTCGGGCTGTGCAGCATGTACACTGACTCTTTATTACACACAAACACATAGCTATGATGGAATTGGCAGTAACCAAGTATAAAAATGCCCCCTCTCCCCCTCCGTGCTGTGGCAGGCCCAGGACCCAGCAGGATGAGCAGGGAGTGTGGGACAGGGAGACCCAGAGTGCCTACAGCCTGGTGACGGGTGTCCTGCCCCGGTCGCACCACCAGCCCACGCCCGGCAGCTACCAGCTGCAGTTCGCCATCCAGCAGCTGCAGCAGCAGAAACTCCAGTCCCGCCAGCTTCTGGACCACACGACTCTCAGACACCAGGTGAGTCAGTTCCACCAGCCACTGGACCAGACAGCCCCCCGACACCAGGTGAGTCAGCCCCACCAGCCACTGGACCAGACGACCCTCAGACACCAGGTGAGTCAGTCCCACCAGCCACTGGACCCGACAACCCCCCGACACCAGGTGAGTCAGCCCCACCAGCCACTGGACCAGACGACCCTCAGACACCAGGTGAGTCAGTCCCACCAGCCACTGGACCAGACGACCCTCAGACACCAGGTGAGTCCGCCCCACCAGCCACTGGACCCGACAACCCCCCGACACCAGGTGAGTCAGCCCCACCAGCCACTGGACCCGACCACCCTCAGACACCAGGTGAGTCAGCCCCACCAGCCACTGGACCACACAACCCTCAGACACCAGGTGAGTCAGTCCCACCAGCCACTGGACCCGACCACCCTCAGACACCAGGTGAGTAGCCCTCCGCCTCAGGAGAGGAGCTGCTCAGTCTGCCCCATGCTTGACCCCTCTGCCAGGAGGGGGAGACAGGCTGGGTTTCTGTTTATTACTGAAAGCTGCAACCAGTTCAGTCCTCGGAGCCAACCTGGCAATTTGTGTCAAAACTGTTGTGTAGACCAAGTTGATCCTCTCTGATGTAGATTCAGAGAAATACTAGGAGATTCTTTGCTGTCTTTCTCTGTGTTTGTCCTGAATCCAGCAGAGGGTTCTGTCTCAACAGTTTGCAGGGCTGAATTGAGTAAAGTGCTCTTCAAATCAGTGTAAGGAAAGGCTTTGTTAATCTTTGTTTGCACAATATCTTGTGCTAGTTAAGCGATGATGCTCTCCAAAGAGTGAAGAGGGCACATCCCACTAGAGAGGAAAGACTTTGATCTGAGCGTTCGTGAAGCAGTGCTGGAGAGGAAAGCCTTTCATCGGAGCGTTCGTGAAGCAGTCCTGGAGAGGAAAGCCTTTCATCGGAGCGTTCGTGAAGCAGTCCTGGAGACCAGAAGACAAACCGCTGAACAGAACAGTGTCCTCTGGGAACATTGCTGTTGGAAGTCCGTTTTTCAAAAGCAAACAGCTGTGAGACCCAGAGCACTTCTTTTGTTCTGGGGTGTCGGTTGGGTGTTCTGGGGTGTCGGTTGGGTGTTCTGGGGTGTCGGTTGGCTGTTCTGGGGTGTCGGTTGGCTGTTCTGGGGTGTCGGTTGGCTGTTCTGGGGTGTCGGTTGGCTGTGCTTTTACGGGAAGGTGAGTTATCAAGGCTCACTGCCCTCAGCAGCAGGGAAGGTGAGTTATCAAGGCTCACTGCCCTCAGCAGCAGGGAAGGTGAGTTATCAAGGCTCACTGCCCTCAGCAGCAGGGAAGGTGAGTTATCAAGGCTCACTGCCCTCAGCAGCAGGGAAGGTGAGTTATCAAGGCTCACTGCCCTCAGCAGCAGGGAAGGTGAGTTATCAAGGCTCACTGCCCTCAGCAGCAGGGAAGGTGAGTTATCAAGGCTCACTGCCCTCAGCAGCAGGGAAGGTGAGTTATCAAGGCTCACTGCCCTCAGCAGCAGGGAAGGTGAGTTATCAAGGCTCACTGCCCTCAGCAGCAGGGAAGGTGAGTTATCAAGGCTCACTGCCCTCAGCAGCAGGGAAGGTGAGTTATCAAGGCTCACTGCCCTCAGCAGCAGGGAAGGTGAGTTATCAAGGCTCACTGCCCTCAGCAGCAGGGAAGGTGAGTTATCAAGGCTCACTGCCCTCAGCAGCAGGGAAGGTGAGTTATCAAGGCTCACTGCCCTCAGCAGCAGGGAAGGTGAGTTATCAAGGCTCACTGCCCTCAGCAGCAGGGAAGGTGAGTTATCAAGGCTCACTGCCCTCAGCAGCAGGGAAGGTGAGTTATCAAGGCTCACTGCCCTCAGCAGCAGGGAAGGTGAGTTATCAAGGCTCACTGCCCTCAGCAGCAGGGAAGGTGAGTTATCAAGGCTCACTGCCCTCAGCAGCAGGGAAGGTGAGTTATCAAGGCTCACTGCCCTCAGCAGCAGGGAAGGTGAGTTATCAAGGCTCACTGCCCTCAGCAGCAGGGAAGGTGAGTTATCAAGGCTCACTGCCCTCAGCAACAGGGAAGGTGAGTTATCAAGGCTCACTGCCCTCAGCAGCAGGGAAGGTGAGTTATCAAGGCTCACTGCCCTCAGCAGCAGGGAAGGTGAGTTATCAAGGCTCACTGCCCTCAGCAGCAGGGAAGGTGAGTTATCAAGGCTCACTGCCCTCAGCAGCAGGGAAGGTGAGTTATCAAGGCTCACTGCCCTCAGCAGCAGGGAAGGTGAGTTATCAAGGCTCACTGCCCTCAGCAGCAGGGAAGGTGAGTTATCAAGGCTCACTGCCCTCAGCAGCAGGGAAGGCCCTCAGAGAGCAAAGCCCGTCAGCCTGAGCTTATATCAGTTAGCTTCACTTCTCTCTCATTACAACACTAAAAACAAACATTTTAAAAACACAACTCATCTAAGCATTACACGGGTCAGCACTCAGATCTTTATACAAAGATCAGGGCTGATCTTTGTATAATTTCTTTTCTTTTTCTTTTCTTTTTTACTACAAAAGGGAGGTTTGAATCAAATTTGAACTGGTCACTTGACTTTTGACAGAGAAGTTGGATACCGCAAGTTCCTGGTTTTTGCTTTGAAAGGTGATCCAAACTGGAAGAGTTTATTTATTCATCCAGCTGCGTTGTTGTAGAATTGTCCTACAGGGAGAAGGAGGACCCGAACTGGGAGGGAGGGAGGTAGTGGGAGGGGTGATTAGATGCGCTCATTTTTTAGATCTTTCCTGAGTAATGCAGTTGCTCTCACATCACTGCCATAGGTTGGACCTAATTAATGCAATCGAGGTGATGTTTTTCTTGGCTCGGACTGCCTGGGTTACGCAAGGCTCTCTGTGTAAGTGATCCTCCGGGTAGGCCCCTCTCTTCTCCTCTCCTCCCCACCTCTCCTCCTCCCCTCACCTCTCTTCTCCTCTCCTCCCCACCTCTCCTCCCCACCTCTCCTCCTCACCTCACCTCTCTTCTCTTCTCCTCCCCACCTCTCCTCCTCCCCTCACCTCTCTTCTCCTCTCCTCCTCCCCTCACCTCTCTTCTCCTCTCCTCCTCCCCTCACCTCTTTTGTCCCCCTCCTCTCACCATCTCCTCTCCCTGCAACCTTCCCATGTGTTCTACAGCCTTCCTTCTCCTCTCTGGGCACCAGAGCGTGCTCTTCTATTGGTCAGAGAACCAGAGCGTGCTCTTCTATTGGTCAGAGAACCAGAGCGTGCTCTTCTATTGGTCAGAGAACCAGAGCGTGTTCTTCTATTGGTCAGAGAACCAGAGCGTGCTCTTCTATTGGTCAGAGAACCAGAGCGTGCTCTTCTATTGGTCAGAGAACCAGAGCGTGCCCTTCTATTGGTCAGAGAACCAGAGCGTGCCCTTCTATTGGTCAGAGAACCAGAGCAAGCTCTTCTATTGGTCAGAGAACCAGAGCAAGCTCTTCTATTGGTCAGAGAACCAGAGCATGCTCTGACCCTCTCTGTGGTGACACATGAAAAGCCACTGAAGGTTTTAGCCTGACTGAAACAAGCACCCACCACATCCCTGCTCTCCCCATGTCTGCCTCCAGGCCCTACGGAGAGAATCTATGGGAGTATTTGGCTTAACTGAATACAAAAGTGTATGTGTGTCATGGTGAGCTGAGGTGTGTGTGTGTGTGTGAGTGTGCGTGCAGCGTTTGCGTGTGAGAGAGAGATGGGGAGAGAAGGCTGTTCCAAAGCTCCAGCCTGTGTTCCAGTTACTGGGTGCAGACTGTGTGGCTCCTCTGTGGGCCTGGCTCTGGGCCACCTGGCAGCCCAAGAAAGGTGCCCTTCCTGGCCCTGACTGCAGCGCTGCTACAGACCCTCCAACCTGGAATATCAGCTTCTCATTTATCAACACAGAAATTACATCAAATATTCCTCGTCACGCCGCCGGCTCCTTTGAAATTCCGCGCTGGGAAGCTGGAAAACCATTAGCTCGTCAGACAGACGCGCGGAGCGGGAGAGAAAATAACGTGGACACGAGAAGTGGAAGGAATGTCCTCGCGGCCGTCCCTCGCGCAGGGGACAGACCCTCTGCAGCTCTCAGATACTATGTTGTTTACTTCCACCAGAAGACATTTAAGGGAAATCTTGTCCAAACAAGTATGAAATGCAAGGAATTTTCTTTGGCGTTGCGGCCAATTCCGAAATATGTAGAACATGTTTTGATAAAGGATGGCATGGCTTCTTTCGGTGCTAATTGATGTAGTGGTCTCTTGTCTTTTCACCTCAGTTGACCTGAGATGGAAAACTATTTTCCATTGACAGTGAAATACACAACCTGCTGCTAGGGACTGCCCTCCTCATGCCTTTTTTGGTTAATTCTTTCAAACTGACAAGAGACGGTCAATGTGTTGTATGTGTGTGTGTACAGTTTAGGTATGTTTCTGTTGCTAACTGTGCTGTGCTTTTCTCGTAGGCCCTGTTTGCAGGCCACACCATCTCCCCAGCCCCAGTGGTAGCTAGCAGACCCCAGGCTCCTGGCCTCTGCTCCAGCACCCAGCCGACCCACCAAGGCTGGCTGAACCAGGCCGCAACCCAGCCTCAGCCCCACACTGGCCCCATCCTCACCCCCAAACCCCCCAGCGGAGGCCGGCAGGAGGGCGTGGTCAGGAAGATCTCCTCTCAGCGTGTCAACAAGTAAGCCCTGCACGGTCACTACCTAGTCACTATCCCTGCAACACAGCAGCACTCACAGATGTAAATCACCCCTCCGAACATCTGTCAGATCGTCGTACCTCCCAGTCCTCCCCTCACCTCCCAGTCCTCCCCTCACCTCCCAGTCCTCCCCTCACCTCCCAGTCCTCCCCTCACCTCCCAGTCCTCCCCGCACCTCCCAGTCCTCCCCTCACCTCCCAGTCCTCCCCTCACCTCCCAGTCCTCCCCGCACCTCCCAGTCCTCCCCTCACCTCCCAGTCCTCCCCTCACCTCCCAGTCCTCCCCTCACCTCCCAGTCCTCCCCGCACCTCCCAGTCCTCCCCTCACCTCCCAGTCCTCCCCGCACCTCCCAGTCCTCCCCTCACCTCCCAGTCCTCCCCTCACCTCCCAGTCCTCCCCGCACCTCCCAGTCCTCCCCGCACCTCCCAGTCCTCCCCTCACCTCCCAGTCCTCCCCTCACCTCCCAGTCCTCACCTCCCAGTCCTCCCCTCACCTCCCAGTCCTCCCCTCACCTCCCAGTCCTCCCCTCACCTCCCAGTCCTCCCCTCACCTCCCAGTCCTCACCTCCCAGTCCTCCCCTCACTTCCCAGTCCTCCCCTCACCTCCCAGTCCTCCCCTCACCTCCCAGTCCTCCCCTCACCTCCCAGTCCTCCCCTCACCTCCCAGTCCTCACCTCCCAGTCCTCCCCTCACTTCCCAGTCCTCCCCTCACCTCCCAGTCCTCCCCTCACCTCCCAGTCCTCACCTCCCAGTCCTCCCCTCCCAGTCCTCCCCTCACCTCCCAGTCCTCCCCTCACCTCCCAATCCTCCCCTCACCTCCCAGTCCTCACCTCCCAGTCCTCCCCTCACCCCCGAGTCCTTCCCGTAACCTAGTCAGGGGGAAGACCAGTCGTTGGTTGTGCTGTCGGGGTGAAACTGGGTCCATGGCGTCGCCAGAGTTCAAGAGGAAGTGGTGAGGCTAATGAGCGTTAGGCTGCAGTACGTGGAGTGCAGAGTGGACCCAGGCAGGCTCTTGGCTTGGGGCTCTATCTGCCTGTACAGTAAACAACCTCAGCACAGGCCTGCTTTCTGGACGCTCGGTAAACAGAATGCGGTTCAGCGGCAGGGCCCTAGTTACGAGCGCCATGTCAAGCCTGTTTGGTTTGGAGATTATCAGGAGAAGAGAGGAGGAAAAAGTAGAGAAAGAGCAGAGAGAGGGGAGAGGAGTGAGGCCGAGCTGCCATCTGTTTCCCACGCTGCAGTATGACTTTATTACCCAACATCTGGCCAAATTACACAACAATGGCAAACCTCTGTGATAGGGCTGCTTGTTTGTTTAAAGCACATGACTGCTGTGGCTCCTGCTCTCGCCCAGTGGTGAGGAGAGGAAGAGAAGAGAGTGGAGAGGAGAGAGCAGAGGAGAGAGCAGAGGAGAGAGTAGAGAGGAGAGAGTAGAGAGGAGAGGAAGAGAGGAGAGTGGAGAGGAAGAGAGTGGAGAGGAGAGAGCAGAGGAGAGTGGAGAGGAGAGAGCAGAGGAGAGTGGAGAGGAAGAGAGTGGAGAGGAGAGGAAGAGAGTGGAGAGGAGAGAGCAGAGGAGAGGAGAGAGCAGAGGAGAGGAGAGAGCAGAGGAGAGAGCAGAGGAGAGAGCAGAGGAGAGGAGAGAGCAGAGGAGAGGAGAGCAGAGGAGGGTCGAGGAGAGGATAGTAGAAGGAGAGGAGAGCAGAGGAGAGGAGAGAGCAGAGGAGAGGAGAGCAGAGGAGAGAGGAGAGCAGAGGAGGGTCGAGGAGAGGATAGTAGAAGGAGAAGAGAGCAGAGGAGAGGAGAGAGCAGAGGAGAGGAGAGCAGAGGAGAGAGGAGAGCAGAGGAGGGTCGAGGAGAGGATAGTAGAAGGAGAAGAGAGCAGAGGAGAGCAATTTCACTACCGTTACTCACTGACCCAACCACAAACCTGTGTGTGCGCGTCCTTGTGTATCTGTCCGTGTCAGTGTGTAGGTTGGGTTTGTTTGTGATAGTCTGGGTATCAGTGTCTATCTCTGTGTGTGTGTGTTTGAATTTGGCGAATTCAACAGAACTCTGCTGGCTGTCTTGTCCAGCTCCGGGGCTTTGAAGTGGTGAGTGAGGCCGGGCCAGAGGCCGGGCCAGGGGGCAGAGTGAGGCCGGGCCAGGGGGCAGAGTGAGGCCGGGCCAGGGGGCAGAGTGAGGCCGGGCCAGGGGGCAGAGTGAGGCCGGGCCAGGGGGCAGAGTGAGGCCGGGCCAGAGTGAGGCCGGGCCAGGGAGCAGAGTGAGGCCGGGCCAGAGTGAGGCCGGGCCAGGGAGCAGAGTGAGGCCGGGCCAGAGTGAGGCCGGGCCAGGGGGCAGAGTGAGGCCGGGCCAGAGTGAGGCCGGGCCAGGGAGCAGAGTGAGGCCGGGCCAGGGGGCAGAGTGAGGCCGGGCCAGAGTGAGGCCGGGCCAGGGAGCAGAGTGAGGCCGGGCCAGAGTGAGGCCGGGCCAGGGAGCAGAGTGAGGCCGGGCCAGGGGGCAGAGTGAGGCCGGGCCAGGGGGCAGAGTGAGGCCGGGCCAGGGGGCAGAGTGAGGCCGGGCCAGGGGGCAGAGTGAGGCCGGGCCAGGGGGCAGAGTGAGGCCGGGCCAGAGTGAGGCCGGGGTGCAGGAGGGGGGTGTAGGGGAGGAGAGGGGGGTGTAGGGGAGAATGGGGGTGAGGGGTGGGGAGGGGGGCAAGGTGTGGAGGAGGGGGGTGTAAGGGAGGAGGGGGTTGAGGGGTGGAGGAGGGGGGTGTAGGGGAGGAGAGGGGGGTGAGGGGTGGAGGAGGGGGGTGTAGGGGAGGAGGGGGTTGAGGGGTGGAGGAGGGGGGTGTAGGGGAGGAGGGGGTTGAGGGGTGGAGGAGGGGGGTGGAGGGGAGGAGAGGGCGGTGAGGGGTGTAGGAGGGGGGTGTATGGGTGGTTGGGTATGCTAGGTGCTCTGTTTGCTCCTCTGTGTGTGTACGTATGTGTGTCAGCATGTGCGTTTGTGTGTGTGCATAAGTGTGTGTGTACGTATGCGTGTCAGCATGTGTGTTTGAGTGTGTGTGTGTGTGTGTGTGCATAAGTGTGTGTGTGTGCATAAGTGTGTGTGTGTGCATAAGTGTGTGTGTGTGTCTTCCTGGCTGTTGCCGTGTGCTCTCGGCATGTGGAATTCCAGAGCCCCTCTCTCTCTCTCTCTCTCTCTCTCTCTCTCTCTCTCTCTCTCTCTCTCTCTCTCTCTCTCTCTCTCTCTCTCCGCTGTCCTGCATTTTTGTGGCCGGCCAGTGTGACAGGAGAGTGTGTGGGAAAAACGGAAGCTCCTAACCCAAAAATGCACCGATGGAAAGGACGAAAGAAAGAATAAAATGTGTGTGTGCGTGTGTGTGGGGGGGGGTGAGTGTAAACCTCTGTCAGAAAAAGAGGAGATGATTGTTCACAGGATGGTTGGATACTCGGGTAATAAACTGCTTCCCATTATTTCTAACCCATTTTAGAAGCAACCTAAAACCCTAACCCTAACTGTGGCACTTCTCAAACAGTCACATACCTCATCTGCTCTCTGCTGGAGGACACACTCTGGACTGGAGGCTTTAGAAACACTCTGGACTTCTTTTCCCTGTCTTCAAGCAGCCAGCCTGTTGAACTTTGAACCCTTCTGCTGAACATTCGATACTTATCTTTAAAACGCTTCCCTGGGCCGTTGTCCTCGGACAATTAAGCATTGATGAACATTGACAGTTTGTCTTTGTTACTGGAATCTGTGATCTGCATGACATTCTGGGTTTGTTTGAGAACGGAAAGTGACTAATAAGGAACAAGATTAACAGTAATGTTTGGGGAGTGGATTTATATGGCGGTCCAGCCAAACTGTCTCCTCCTGATCTGGGAAGATGGAGAATCCTCCATTCACTCGGCCTTCCACGCCGGCGGCCAGCCAATCAGAGCGGAACATTGTCAGGAAATGCCAACTCAGTTGAGTACACTGATTGGACAGACTGATTAGTCAGCATTTGTTTCTGTCTCATTAAAATTGAATGCTGTGACGACTGAAAATCCTGAATGGATGGTTGCTTTGGTTTGGTAACGAGGCCTGCCTTTGTGAGAGATGAGTGGATGTCAGTGCATCTTGTGTGTCTCTGCACGTCCACAGGTCCTGGAGGCTGGCTGGTCCGGCCAGGCTGCAGCTTCAGGGGGCAGTGTCGGGGTCCGGTCAGGCTGCAGCTTCAGGGGGCTGTGTCGGGGTCCGGTCAGGCTGCAGCTTCAGGGGGCTGTGTCGGGGTCCGGTCAGGCTGCAGCTTCAGGGGGCTGTGTCATGGTCCGGCCAGGCTGCAGCTTAATGGGGCTGTGTCGGGGTCGGGTCAGGCTGCAGCTTAAGGGGGCTGTGTCGGGGTCCGGTCAGGCTGCAGCTTCAGGGGGCTGTGTCGGGGTCCGGCCAGGCTGCAGCTTCAGGGGGCTGTGTCGGGGGGTTCTCAGTAGAACTAGACCTTCGAGTGTCCATCAACATCTCAGGGTTGCCCGCTTGGGGATCTGAACGCGAACTCTCAGCCTGGGAGAATGACCTCAGCTGGAGATTTTGAAAGGAGCAAATTGTAAGCTAAATAAGTGAGCGTGTTTGGTGTTTGGTTTGCGAGGCTTGGCTAGTTTTGCAGCTGCAGCTACGGAAAACCCATGCAACAGTGTAGCATTACTAATAGGGTGACAATTACAACAGGGCCATTAATGTCAGCCTGCCCCACTGACCCTCTCCCTCTAGTACTGAAGCAGCAGTTACTATCACATGATACTATACACACACACTGCTGCCAAACCAGAGCATTGTTTACAACTCAGTCCTAATCCCCCCTGCCCAAACCCACACCAATATCCTTCAACCTGCAGACACACAATAGTCCAGCCTGGACACTCATGCTGTCTCCTCTACCTCAGTCTGACGGTGCTCAGGAACAACTCTGGTTTGAGTGCAGGGTCCGTCTTAGTCTGTAAACAGAGCTGTAAACAGAGCTGTAAACAGAGCTGTAAACAGAGCCGTACTGATGCACAGGGTGTTTCCAGGTGACACCTTCACCCGGGGGTCCGGCTGCCGTGGAGAGGTGAGGGAATGTGTACCAGGTGTAGAGCGAGGTGAGGGCCGCTCCTCCGTGCATCTGAGAAGGCCTGCTTCCTGCTTCCTGTGGGGTGGCGCTGCTCATCACGGGGGGCTGCTTCCTGCTTCCTGTGGGGTGGCGCTGCTCATCACAGGGGCTGCTTCCTGCTTCCTGTGGGGTGGCGCTGCTCATCACGGGGGCTGCTTCCTGCTTCCTGTGGGGTGGCGCTGCTCATCACGGGGGCTGCTTCCTGCTTCCTGTGGGGTGGCGCTGCTCATCACGGGGGCTGCTTCCTGCTTCCTGTGGGGTGGCGCTGCTCATCATGGGGGCTGCTTCCTGTGGGGTGGCGCTGCTCATCACGGTGGCTGCTCTTGTCGCTGATTGTGTAACGGGCATGAAAGAACAACTGTGATTCCCCTACAAGGGAAGCAGTGTGTTCGTTCGTTACCTTGTTAATGTTGCTTTGGCAAGCTGCTGTTATAGTGCAGAGGGTTAACACTAGCTCTGCTTTATTTATGACCCCCCCAACACACACACACACACACACACACACATACTTACCAGATTAAATGTATAAAGTTACAGGCTTGCCGGTCCCTGCCTTACGCCCTGTGTACACCCCATAATGGCTCGCTCTGAGAGACTGCACGCAAACACACACACACACCCTACACACTCGCGTTCTGAGAGGGAGTGTTGTTAGTCGGGCTGTGACACCCTGCTGTTCCTCTGAGGTGGATGTTCAGCTGTGTGTGTGTAGAACACTGTCCTCCTGACCTCCACAGGTCAGGTCCCACTGGCCCCTGTCGCAGCGTCCCCCTGGAGGGCTACCACGCTGTAGGAATGTCCCCCCCCCTCCACACCTCGGCCCTGATGAACCCTCGGTAAACACCTGCCCTCCTCAGAGAGTCAAGAAACCCTCTAGACAGCACACACAGGGAGCTGGCCCCGCCCCCACACACAGGGAGCTGGCCCCACCCCCACACACACACATTTCTCTTTCCTGGAGATGCTTGGTCACACACACCCTAAAAGCCCCTGGCTTCAGTCAACACTGAGTGTGCAGGGACCCTCTCCTAGCTGTGAGAGAGCAGCAGCTTGTCACATCCTGCCACCGGGTCGTTCTGAGGGCCAGGGCTATTACTGTGGAGACTGGAGGCTGGAGGCAGCCCTGGTGTTCCTCCAGGCAGGGCTGGTACTCTGGAGGCTGGAGGCAGCCCTGGTGTTCCTCCAGGCAGGGCTGGTACTCTGGAGGCTGGAGGCAGCCCTGGTGTTCCTCTAGGTAGGGCTGGTACTCTGGAGGCTGGAGGCAGCCCTGGTGTTCCTCTAGGTAGGGCTGGTACTCTGGAGGCTGGAGGCAGCCCTGGTGTTCCTCCAGGCAGGGCTGGTACTCTGGAGGCTGGAGGCAGCCCTGGTGTTCCTCCAGGCAGGGCTGGTACTCTGGAGGCTGGAGGCAGCCCTGGTGTTCCTCCAGGCAGGGCTGGTCTTGTCTCTCATGCCCCCGTCCTCCTGTCTGTCCCCAGGCTCGTCTCGTCAGACGGCCAGGCCGGTGGGAGCATGTCTGCTGGTCAGCAGGTGGTCCATGAGGCGGCGTGCGGAAGAGCAGGTGGGTCTGACACTCACACTTGCTCACACATGCTCACGGGCACATTCACGCGCACACAATCACACGCATACATTTGCACGCACATACAAACCTCTTCCTATTGGTAGGTGTAGTTGCTGGGCAGATATCCTGGCGTCTCCCTGCTGGTGTTGGTGATCCCAGCCAGACATCCTGGTCATTCCTTTCCTGAGGGTTCTAACAGCACCTGCCAGATATTTTTATCCTGTTTCCCCCGTGAACCGGATCTGCCAGCAGAGGCATAAGGTCACGAGCGACGACCTTTTCATAGCACATGTCACCAAGCAACAGCGTTATCCAGCAATGCAGTTGTGCCTCTTCAGGATTCACTATCTTTGTAAGAGCAGACGAGCAGAAGCGCCCTGGGGGGATGTTCCCTGAGCTGTGTGGCTGACAGACTGGATCTGGCCAGCCGGATCAATCCATCCCACACTCAGCTAAACCACAACCAAACAGTAAGCTGTGGTTTGAACTTGTGTGTTCCATGTATGCGGAGGTCAGGAGTCTGCTGGAGGGTGAGGGGGGGTGTTGGTGAGATGCCTCTCTGAAGGGGGTCCAGGGTGGTGTGACGCCTCTCTGAAGGGGGTCCAGGGTGGTGTGATGCCTCTCTGAAGGGGGTCCAGGGTGGTGAGATGCCTCTCTGAAGGGGGTCCAGGGTGGTGAGATGCCTCTCTGAAGGGGGTCCAGGGTGGTGTGATGCCTCTCTGAAGGGGGTCCAGGGTGGTGAGATGCCTCTCTGAAGGGGGTCCAGGGTGGTGTGATGCCTCTCTGAAGGGGGTCCAGGGTGGTGAGATGCCTCTCTGAAGGGGGTCCAGGGTGGTGTGATGCCTCTCTGAAGGGGGTCCAGGGTGGTGTGATGCCTCTCTGAAGGGGGTCCAGGGTGGTGAGACGCCTCTCTGAAGGGGGTCCAGGGTGGTGTGATGCCTCTCTGAAGGGGGTCCAGGGTGGTGAGATGCCTCTCTGAAGGGGGTCCAGGGTGGTGAGACGCCTCTCTGAAGGGGGTCCAGGGTGGTGAGATGCCTCTCTGAAGGGGGTCCAGGGTGGTGTGATGCCTCTCTGAAGGGGGTCCAGGGTGGTGAGATGCCTCTCTGAAGGGGGTCCAGGGTGGTGAGATGCCTCTCTGAAGGGGGTCCAGGGTGGTGTGATGCCTCTCTGAAGGGGGTCCAGGGTGGTGAGATGCCTCTCTGAAGGGGGTCCAGGGTGGTGTGATGCCTCTCTGAAGGGGGTCCAGGGTGGTGTGACGCCTCTCTGAAGGGGGTCCAGGGTGGTGTGATGCCTCTCTGAAGGGGGTCCAGGGTGGTGAGATGCCTCTCTGAAGGGGGTCCAGGGTGGTGTGATGCCTCTCTGAAGGGGGTCCAGGGTGGTGAGATGCCTCTCTGAAGGGGGTCCAGGGTGGTGTGATGCCTCTCTGAAGGGGGTCCAGGGTGGTGTGACGCCTCTCTGAAGGGGGTCCAGGGTGGTGTGATGCCTCTCTGAAGGGGGTCCAGGGTGGTGTGATGCCTCTGAAGGGGGTCCAGGGTGGTGAGATGCCTCTCTGAAGGGGGTCCAGGGTGGTGTGATGCCTCTCTGAAGGGGGTCCAGGGTGGTGTGATGCCTCTCTGAAGGGGGTCCAGGGTGGTGTGATGCCTCTCTGAAGGGGGTCCAGGGTGGTGAGATGCCTCTCTGAAGGGGGTCCAGGGTGGTGTGACGCCTCTGAAGGGGGTCCAGGGTGGTGTGATGCCTCTCTGAAGGGGGTCCAGGGTGGTGTGACGCCTCTCTGAAGGGGGTCCAGGGTGGTGAGATGCCTCTGAAGGGGGTCCAGGGTGGTGTGATGCCTCTCTGAAGGGGGTCCAGGGTGGTGTGACGCCTCTCTGAAGGGGGTCCAGGGTGGTGAGACGCCTCTCTGAAGGGGGTCCAGGGTGGTGAGATGCCTCTCTGAAGGGGGTCCAGGGTGGTGAGATGCCTCTCTGAAGGGGGTCCAGGGTGGTGTGATGCCTCTCTGAAGGGGGTCCAGGGTGGTGAGATGCCTCTCTGAAGGGGGTCCAGGGTGGTGAGACGCCTCTCTGAAGGGGGTCCAGGGTGGTGTGATGCCTCTCTGAAGGGGGTCCAGGGTGGTGAGATGCCTCTCTGAAGGGGGTCCAGGGTGGTGAGATGCCTCTGAAGGGGGTCCAGGGTGGTGTGATGCCTCTCTGAAGGGGGTCCAGGGTGGTGTGACGCCTCTCTGAAGGGGGTCCAGGGTGGTGTGACGCCTCTCTGAAGGGGGTCCAGGGTGGTGAGATGCCTCTCTGAAGGGGGTCCAGGGTGGTGAGATGCCTCTCTGAAGGGGGTCCAGGGTGGTGTGACGCCTCTCTGAAGGGGGTCCAGGGTGGTGAGACGCCTCTGAAGGGGGTCCAGGGTGGTGAGATGCCTCTCTGAAGGGGGTCCAGGGTGGTGTGACGCCTCTCTGAAGGGGGTCCAGGGTGGTGTGACGCCTCTCTGAAGGGGGTCCAGGGTGGTGTGATGCCTCTCTGAAGGGGGTCCAGGGTGGTGAGACGCCTCTCTGAAGGGGGTCCAGGGTGGTGAGATGCCTCTCTGAAGGGGGTCCAGGGTGGTGTGATGCCTCTCTGAAGGGGGTCCAGGGTGGTGAGATGCCTCTCTGAAGGGGGTCCAGGGTGGTGTGATGCCTCTCTGAAGGGGGTCCAGGGTGGTGAGACGCCTCTGAAGGGGGTCCAGGGTGGTGAGATGCCTCTCTGAAGGGGGTCCAGGGTGGTGTGACGCCTCTCTGAAGGGGGTCCAGGGTGGTGTGACGCCTCTCTGAAGGGGGTCCAGGGTGGTGTGATGCCTCTCTGAAGGGGGTCCAGGGTGGTGTGACGCCTCTC
>NC_090058.1:1715133-1745133 GCF_038355195.1 Osmerus mordax | reverse complement strand
CAATATGGTTTATTGGACCGTTTTTAATCTTTTTTTTATATATATATTTTTTTTTTCTTTCTCTCCAGCCAGTTCTTACTCACCAGCTCTTTTTATGGTCACATTAGAAGGTTTGTTTGTTTCGCAAGAGTTTGTTTATCATCGTGTGTGTGTGTGTGTTAGCCTGGAGAGAGACACGGTCAGTCTTCAGTCTGCCTTTTGCTGAGCTAGAAGAAGCCCCTTCCAGCGGTCATGTCATCAGATTGGAAGTCAGGGAGATGTTTTCGTTTTCCAGCTCCGTCAGGCTCCACGGTGTAAAAGAGCACCAAAATAAACAGAGTCTGTCGAGAGGGAATGAAAGGGAATACTGTCTGGGAGCACAAACACGGCAGGCCAACTGTACTTGGAATTCCTTTTCTACTGGATGCCTGGCGCTGGGCCAGGCGATATGCTAGAGAGGCAGGGGTGAGGGGCTGAAGAGGTGAGGGGTGAGGGGGTGAGGGCTGGGGGGTTGAGGGTAAAACTAGTTCCTTGTTCTTTCTGTTTAAAGTGTCTACTGCATATGCAGTATAATAACATCTGTAAAAAAAACATGTAAATGGAAATACAGTAAACGTCATTCTCAGAGGAGTGATACAGGCACGAAAAGTAAAAATAGCCCAGGTATGTGAATGCATGAAGATCCGCAGAGTCACTGTGTGCGTGTGTGTGTGTGTGTCCACAGGTCTGTCCATGTACAGTAAGCTGTTCCAGGCCCAGGGCTCCAGGCCCAGATGACAGCCTGGGGACCCCAAGCGTGGGGACCCCAGGCTGCCTCCCTGCAGCCCTCCCAGGTGTCTCTGCATGTGACCCCAGGCCCCCTGTGGGGGCGGGGTCATCGGTGGGGGCGGGGCCACCGGTGGGGGCGGGGTGTGTCCCCGAGCGCACAGCCAGCTTTGTGTCGTCGTGTGCAGCAGAGCAGCTGGTGGGTCGGGCGGGTGCAGGCTCAGTGTCGAGCTGCCAAACACTTCCTGATGGCCTACTCTCCTCGCCCCCGCCCAAACCACCCCTTGCCCCCACCCTAACCCCACTACCCCACCCCCTTGCCCCTCTCCTACCAACAGTTCTCCTATTCATTCGTCCTGTTGCTTCTTGATGCTACGGAAAGGTTTCAGTGACAGACACGGTGTAACAGCTGCTTGCCTAAGCCCCTCTGAGCGCCATGGCACCATGGCAGAAGGCTCAGCCTGCTCAGCTCACCCAGGGACAGGCTCACCCAGGGACAGGCTCACCCAGGGACAGGCTCACCCAGGGACAGGCTCACCCAGGGACAGGCTCACCCAGGGACAGGCTCACCCAGGGACATGCTTTCTACTGCGTCTGAGATGGAGCTACTGTATTTGAGTTTGCCAGTGTCATCTTCAGGTGAGGCAGTTTCAACTCCGCACGCCAACTCCACACTCCCTCACACCCTCCCTCACCCCCTCCCCCCTGACGTACAGACCCAGGTCAGTCCACGCAGGGTGTGTCTGTTCCTGGGGGCTGAGGACCCTGGCTGGGCGTGACCTGAACACTTGAATGTTTGAATTTGCATCTTGCCTTTTCATTTCCCTCATCTGTCATACCACTGTTGTTGTCCTGCAGGATAAAGCACGCACACACACACAGCGTAGCCTACTGTAGACTGTGTTTTGACGAGGTTTTCCAGTCATAGATTTTCGAGTGCTGTAAATGGATAGTGTACTCTCAAGACCTACACAACCTTAGAGGTGGGTTTAGATTGCAGATTGTTAGTATATTTAAGTGTATTAAATGCACTAAATGTAATGTTGAAGTGTATTAAATGCATTAAAGGAAATGTTAAAGTGTATTAAATGAATTGTTGGTGTAATAAATGCATACAGAGTAAGAGTGAGTCAGAGTCCTGGCTCCTGTGCTCAGAGTCAGGGGGAGATCCAGCCTCTGCTGCCTTCCTCTCAGTGGGCAGGACGGTCTGTCCACTAGTGCACATGCTCAGTTCCTCTCAGTGGGCAGGACGGTCTGTCCACTAGTGCACATGCTCAGTTCCTCTCAGTGGGCAGGACGGTCTGTCCACTAGTGCACATGCTCAGTTCCTCTCAGTGGGCAGGACGGTCTGTCCACTAGTGCACATGCTCAGTTCCTCTCAGTGGGCAGGACGGTCTGTCCACTAGTGCACATGCTCAGTTCCTGTCAGTGGGCAGGACGGTCTGTCCATTAGTGCACATGCTCAGGGTGACATCGTTGATGTCATAGGCCTAAAAAACAGTTTGATGTTTTTAAGATTTCACTTTTCTGACTGTTTTTTTGTTGTTGATGAAAACACCGGAATTGTTGTTATGTTTGTACTCTGTTCCGAGACCAAATTATCTATTTTTAACTCAGTCTGTGATGATTGTAATGTATTTTGAAGATTTCTACAGTAGCACATGTATTATTAGTGTTTTTAAAAGCTAAAAAAAAAAAGGTTCTTAAGTTTGTACCGTTTGACACCGTAATGTTAGTGTCAGTGTTTTTAATTGAATTTGTATTGCTAATGCATATTTCTACAGTAAGCATTCTGTGACATAACCCTAGTGAGTCAGTGAGTAGACCAGCTCCAGGTTTAGCTGTACATACACGCATCAAAACCTCAACCATGCCCCTCTATGTACGTGTTGTTAATGAGTGCATATTTTATAATAAAAAAGGTTTACTAAGAGTCACTTTTCCTAATACAGTATATTCAGATTCTTTCAGAAGTCAGTTCTGGTTTGAATGCATTGACAAGATCATTACAATCCTCTGGGGAATAAAACAACAACGAATGTCTTTGTCAAAGACCATTTTTAATTAAAAAAGAAACGTGATTTAAGAGTAATAGCAACAAAAACATTTACAGTTTTGTGATCTAGTGAAGTGTTCACTTTGTGACATACATCATCATGTATAACAGAAAGGTCTTCCTCATTTAAGATGATCCCTAATAATCCCTAAAACATGACTCTGTTGCATTACAGAGGTAAACATGAAAATACGATTTTGAATAAAGTTGTTTTCCAGCATTTTGTATTTTTTTCCTAAGATATTCTGTATCCAGTCCAGCATGAGTCGTAGATGAACAGGGGAACTGAACGCAGCGCTAGAATCCAGCAGGGACGAGTCTGTCTGCTGTGCGCTGAGGACTATGCCCTCCAGTCAACATGATGGCTTGCTTTACAAAACACAGGTGTGTGTACCCACAGCGACGCATGCTTGAGTCCAGACCACCTTATCAGTCAGGCTCTGTTCTATTGCAGCCGCCTTCTGTCCTGGAGGAAGCAGTGGTCATGGTGAGTAGAAGGTCAGTTGTTTTCCTCAGGTCAAAGGTTGTCTTTGAATGCCTGTGGCAAAGATGTATAAGCAGTTCAAAATGCTGAATTATAAAACAACTATGAGGAAAATTGTGAGGTAAAAAAAAAAAGATTTTTTTTCAGGCCACTACAAAGTTCTGATGGCTTTGAGGTCGCAGATTAGGGGAGTGGTGTTGGAAAAGGTCACATGACCATACCGCCAGGGATTGTGGGTAAAGTAGTGGGCTGCGTCTCCCTGCAGGGCTAAGGACTGAGGCGGGGGTAGGGGGGTGGATAGGTGTGAGGGCGGATAGAGGCACCCGTTGAGGGGGCTGCTTGCCACCCCGCCCCCCCTGCCACCCCACCCTCCCCCCCTGTGCTGGGCCTCCGCCAGCTCCTGGCTCCGGGGCCTCGGGCCCTAGCTGCACTTGCAGGACTTGACGATCATGTTGGAGAGCTGCTCCACCTTGGGGGTGCGGCCCACGTAGTAGAGGATGGTGAGGGGCTCCAGGTCCTGGGGCACGCAGCAGGGAGAGGCGGATGCCTCGGGGTTCAGGGTGTTGTACAGGCTCAGCAGCTACGGGGGGGGAGAGGGGGGAGACAGGAGTCAAACCAAACACAACAACATAACTTCACATTGTCTCGTCTGGCTCCCCCCTCCGCTGCTCTCGTTCTGCTGTGTGACGAGGGAGGCTGTCAAGTTGTACAACAACGACAAAACGAATCGCCACAGAAAAGGGATTTATACGTTTCAGGGAAAACAACTCACCGAGCTGTGTGTGGTGTCGGCGCTGCGCAGGTAGGGACAGGGCCCGGAGCAGAAGTTGGCGTAGTATCCCTTTGGCTCGTGGATCCACCTCCAACCCAGGTGCTGGCGGAAGTCAATGTAGAGGGGACGCACACAGCAGTTCTCTTCATAGTTACTGCAGCGGGAGAGAGAGAGAGAGAGAGAGAGAGAGAGAGAGGAAGTGAGAGAGAGAGGAGAGAGAGGGAGGTGAGAGGGAGGGAGGAAAAAGAGGCAATGACATCTATCCTGAGCATGAGAAAGCCCTTCTAGAGACTGGAGTCTATTTCCCTACATCTGATCCGCCTGAGAGAGAAGAGATTCAGAAATTCCACTGGAAGGTGTGTCCTTATTTTCCCTCTTGGAGTCAGCCCAGGTGTCTGGGTGCCGAGACCTGAGGGCCTCAGGCTGACAGGGAGTCCTGGGCTGTGAGGACGCCGTGCCACGAGGAGGAGGAAGAGGAGAGGAGGAGGAAGAGATCAGGAAGAGGAGGAGGAGAGCAGGAAGAGGAGGAGGAGAGGAGATCAAGAAGAGGAGGAGGAGGAGATCAGGAGGAGGAGGAGGAGATCAGGAAGAGGAGGAGGAGAGCAGGAAGAGGAGGAGGAAGAGGAGATCAGGAAGAGGAGGAGGAGGAGAGCAGGAAGAGGAGATCAGGAAGAGGAGGAGGAGGAGAGCAGGAGGAGAGCTCCCTGCCTCCCCGCTCCACACAGATCTCAGCTTGTATCAGGTTGCTAATGCCTCTGCCATGCTTCCCTTTCTGATTAACAAGCGTATTTTCCATGCTTAACACACTCGTGCAAAACTAGAGAAGCGATACTGCAGTTTGTGAGATCTCACTCGATCTGTTGTGTCCTTTGGGTTTTTAAACTGGGGGGTGAGAAACAATCCCCCGTGCGCTCCGAGTCTGTGTCGACGGCTGAAGAGAAGAGAGGTTTCCTTACGAGAAGCAGTAGTTGGTGTCGAGCGCCCGCTTGCGCCTGCGGGAGGTGTGGGTGTCCAGCCTGTGGGGAGGCAGCATCATCAGGATGAGGTGGGGGTACAGCTGCTCCTTCTGCTTCTTCAGGCGGCTCATGTCCAGGCGGATCGGATCCTCGTAGTCTCCGTCCACGCCTGCAGGAGGACACAGGAGGTGTTAAAGGTACGTCTGAACCTTTCTGAAGGTCCTACAGTACGCTACGGCATAGCACATAAAGCCCAACTGATCGAGGGTAGGAGAGAAGTAGGTTAGTCTTACTATCGGCCAGACTGACAGACTGACAGACTTCTCGACGGAGAGTTTCCCAGCGCTGTGGCCACTATCTCTCCAGTCTGAGAGCTCCAGGCTTCTCCTGCCTCGCCACCTCCCCCTGTTCATCATCCCCCAGCTCCAGTCACTCATCCCCTCCTTTAGCCAGTCTCTCACCCCCTCACTCACTCATCCCCTCCTTCAGCCAGTCTCTCACCCTCTCACTCACTCATCCCCTCCTTCAACCAGTCTCTCACCCTCTCACTCACTCATCCCCTCCTTCAACCAGTCTCTCACCCTCTCACTCACTCACCCCCTCCTTCAGCCAGTCTCTCATCCCCTCACTCACTCATCCCCTCCTTCAGCCAGTCTCTCACCCTCTCACTCACTCACCCCCTCCTTCAGCCAGTCTCTCACCCCCTCACTCACTCATCCCCTCCTTCAGCCAGTCTCTCATCCCCTCACTCACTCACCCCCTCCTTCAGCCAGTCTCTCACCCCCTCACTCACTCACCCCCTCCTTCAGCCAGTCTCTCATCCCCTCACTCACTCATCCCCTCCTTCAGCCAGTCTCTCATCCCCTCCTTCCTCCTCCCCCCGGACCAGCGTCTGTTCAGCCAATCTGCCCCTGATAGCTAAAGCAGTGAGGTTCCCAGGAGAGACGCCGCCGGTGGATCTGGACGCCAAGCGTCTGAGCGCCGTGGCAGCACAGGGCGGGGGGGGGGGGGGGGGCAGGCAGGACCAGGGGATGAGGGGCCTCCATGTTAAGTGAGATACCAGACGAATTGTGTTCCCATGGTCTGTATCTCTCTCTGTCTCTCTCCCTGTCTCTCTCTCTCCCTCACTCTGTCTCCCTGTCTCCCTGTGTCTCTCTCCCTCTCTCCTTCTCAGAAAGGAAAACCATTAACTTCAATGAAAAAAGCATCAAATAAGTATGAGCTCTAGAGGCACATGTTCACTGGATAAGACTTCAGAGGGGCCTTCCAGTCTGGCCCTCATAAGAAAGGAGAGAAGGGCTGTGATGAGCTTCGGAAAATTCTACAAGACGGAACCGTGCAGTAGATGGCTGGTTTCTGGTGACAGGGAAAAAAGCCTGGAGGTTCAGAAGAAGAAGAGGAAGAAGAGGAAGAAAGCAGATCTTCCTGTTTGGTCTCACCTTTGAACTTGACCTCCAGCACCTCGTTGATGTTGTCGAGGATGTCTCCGTTGGGACTGAAGGTGTGGCAGGGGCAGTGCACGCTCACTTCCAGACCCCGGTTGGTGTCTGAGGAGGAACAAAAGCACACGGATCAGAAGAGGAGAGAGAATCTTTTGAGGCTATTTTCCCTTTAATCCAGATGAACTTTCCAACACCCATTGGCTCATGTTTTGATGAGCACCATATGGTGACAGAAGGAGGGCTGGTGTCTTACCCCGGTACATGAGCCACTCTCTGACCGTCTCTGTGACGTCGAAGGAGATCCACTCAGGAGTTCCTTTGGTCAGGACGTTCTTGCCTCCGATGTAGCGCTGCTTGGCGATGGGGTTGTCTGGTTTGAGAATCTGCCAGGAAGAGGTGAAAGAGTGACCCAGCTGCACAACCTAGTTCTCCTGTTTATTCTTTGTCTCCCTTACACACATACACACACACACACATACACATCCAGACATGCACACACACTCACACACACACACACACACACCAGACAGCTATCCAGCCAGCGGCGTCTGAGACAGACTCTCTGGGATGCCCTGGGCCAAATGTCTTCTCATGGAAAAAGTGACTCCCTGTGTTGATATCCCCATCCTGCATGTGAATGCCTGTGTGGTGCCCTTCTGCTGCTGAGAGCCTGGCTGTCTCTCACAACAGCACCTCAGACTTCCACTGGACCTGGCTGTCTCTCACAACAGCACCTCAGACTTCCACTGGACCTGGCTGTCTCTCACAACAGCACCTCAGACTTCCACTGGACCTGGCTGTCTCTCACAACAGCACCTCAGACTTCCACTGGACCTGGCTGTCTCTCACAACAGCACCTCAGACTTCCACTGAACCTGTCTGTCTCTCACAACAGCACCTCAGACTTCCACTGGACCTGGCTGTCTCTCACAACAGCACCTCAGACTTCCACTGGACCTGGCTGTCTCTCACAACAGCATCTCAGACTTCCACTGGACCTGGCTGTCTCTCACAGCAGCACCTCAGACTTCCACTGGACCTGGCTGTCTCTCACAACAGCACCTCAGACTTCCACTGGACCTGGCTGTCTCTCACAACAGCCCCTCAGACTTCCACTGGACCTGGCTGTCTCTCACAACAGCACCTCAGACTTCCACTGGACCTGGCTGTCTCTCACAACAGCACCTCAGACTTCCACTGGGAAGCTAAAGGCTGGGGCTTCCACCTGCCACACAAGTCAGGAGAGGAGATGGGTGTGTCACCAGCGTGCTTCTGACCTGCTCACTCTAAACAGCTCGTATTTACAGGACCTGTGGACCAACAGACAGAAGAGCTCAGAGCAGCTGGACTGAGGAGACTAGTTTTGGCGGGGGGGAGATCCGCATTCTCTTACAACAGCACCTAACATTTCTGTGAACAAAGAGTCTTATCTGTTAGGAGAGGCCAGTGTAGCAGGGGGGCCCAGTGGCCGGGCCCACAGCAGAGCTGGATAACCAGGTTCCTGAACATTGTCAGCATCTAATCTGGCTTCCTGTGGGAACGGGGGACCCCCGCCAACGCCAGCCTCTGCCAATCAGCTCCCAGCTCTTGTGTGGGGGCGAGCAGCCTCGTTCACTCCCCCGGCCGCTCAGCCGGCCTCTATCTCCTCCAGAGGCTCCTGGAAACAATCTGGGGTCCTGACAGTCTGCGCCCAGCCCAGGCCAGAGCCCGCCTCCCAGGCAGAGTGCAGCCCAGACACGCTCGTCTCCCTGGCAGGAAATGTTGGAACCTGATCACTGCTCCCAGCGTCTCACGGGAGACTCACAAGGAAAGTGAGCAGAAATCCATCCCCGCCACCCCACACAAACACATCTCACCAACACACACGCCACGGAAGAACACACAGCACCACACAAACACATCTCACCAACACACACGCCACGGAAGAACACACAGGACCACACGAACACGCAAACACAGGTGCAAGTGTTTGAATCCCTTGAAGAAAAGGCAGACGGACAGTTTCTGTGTGATTGACAGCTGTGAAAGGAGAGAATGGTAATCTAGACCTTCTCTGAAATGGCTGTAGCGTGGTGTTAAATTTGTATAAATGGACTTATGTAGAATCCATTTGGCTCCAGGCACATGGAATAATGATCAGCACTTTTGGAGTTTGGGGGCCCTGATATAAATGTTTTAACTTTTTCCTTGTAGACTTATAGACCCATGAGGGTCAGAGGGCCACTGGACCAGAGCCCCCCCAGCCTCCCACGCCCTCGGCGGGAAAGGACGGCTGGTCGGATCACACACCTGGTACAGCTCAATCCTCTGCTCGTTCCTCTGGGCTCTGGGGTTTGGAACACGCAGGGCGCGGAACTCCGCACGGAACAGGTTGGTGGAGTTCTTCTCCATGGCGGAGACATTGAAGCGGAACACCTTGGAGGTGAGGCTCTTAGGACAGTAAGGCAGGTCATCTGTAGGGGACAATAAAAGGGGTTATCTGTGGGGCAGGAAAGATTTCGGGGAAATTAAGAAGGTGACTGTGCACACAGGAGGACTATGACGTGACTGTCATATATCTCTCTGTGATCTTGGTGGAGTTAACCTTTGTCCTATATTTTACCCCCAATTCATAGCTGTCCTCTCCTCATCCAATCATGGTGTGCAGGGTTTTCTACAGCGCGATCTTGGCTGTTGTGATTCTCAACATACCCTGACGCTGTAGTATATCTTATGTAACGTTTGGACCTACCGAGACCCTTGATTGAAAAACAAACTTCTCTTAACCGTTTCTACCCAGTCAGAGTGAGCCCAGCGAGGCCCGTGCACCATCTGTTTGTGCTTTGTACGGTCCGAGTTAGCAACAAGTTGAAGTCATGAAATGAAAACCAAATGTCCCATGTGCAGGCTGGATGGAAGCAGGACCCTCCTCCCTCCCGCTCTGCTGTGGAGCTCAACAGGTGCTGCGAGGGCCAGGACGGGAGCCAAGCATTCCCTGGACGCACACAGCCAGGGTGGGAACATGTGCAGGCGCGGGCCGGAACTGAACCATACCTGAACCAGAGGGTTGATATCCTCCGGTATGTTGAGGGGTTGGTGGGTTTGGGATGATTAGGGATGTTTGCGTGGCGTATCGTGGTAACTAGGGGTCTTAGTGATTGATAGGTTTTATCAAACCATCAGAGTGATAGTAAAAAAATAAAATAATAAAATACAACAAAAAAAAAATCTAAAATGTCACGTAACACAAAATCGAGATTTTGTGTTACATGCGTGTGTCCTCAGTCTAGTTGTGTGGTGCTGTGTGTATCATGGTGTGTAGCGTAGCATGGTGTGTAGCATGGTGTGTAGCATGGTGTGTATCATGGTGTGTAGCGTAGCATGGTGTGTAGCATGGTGTGTAGCATGGTGTGTAGCCTGGTGTGTAGCATGGTGTGTAGCCTGGTGTGTAGCCTGGTGTGTAGCCTGGTGTGTAGCATGGTGTGTAGCCTGGTGTGTAGCCTGGTGTGTAGCATGGTGTGTAGCCTGGTGTGTAGCCTGGTGTGTAGCCTGGTGTGTAGCATGGTGTGTAGCATGGTGTGTAGCCTGGTGTGTAGCCTGGTGTGTAGCATGGTGTGTAGCCTGGTGTGTAGCCTGGTGTGTAGCCTGGTGTGTAGCATGGTGTGTAGCCTGGTGTGTAGCCTGGTGTGTAGCCTGGTGTGTAGCATGGTGTGTAGCATGGTGTGTAGCCTGGTGTGTAGCCTGGTGTGTAGCATGGTGTGTAGCATGGTGTGTAGCCTGGTGTGTAGCATGGTGTGTAGCATGGTGTGTAGCATGGTGTGTAGCCTGGTGTGTAGCATGGTGTGTAGCATGGTGTGTAGCCTGGTGTGTAGCATGGTGTGTAGCCTGGTGTGTAGCATGGTGTGTAGCATGGTGTGTAGCCTGGTGTGTAGCATGGTGTGTAGCATGGTGTGTAGCCTGGTGTGTAGCCTGGTGTGTAGCATGATGTGTAGCATGGTGTGTAGCCTGGTGTGTAGCATGGTGTGTAGCATGGTGTGTAGCCTGGTGTGTAGCATGGTGTGTAGCATGGTGTGTAGCCTGGTGTGTAGCCTGGTGTGTAGCATGATGTGTAGCATGGTGTGTAGCCTGGTGTGTAGCATGGTGTGTAGCATGGTGTGTAGCCTGGTGTGTAGCCTGGTGTGTAGCATGGTGTGTAGCATGGTGTGTAGCCTGGTGTGTAGCATGGTGTGTAGCATGGTGTGTAGCATGGTGTGTAGCCTGGTGTGTAGCCTGGTGTGTAGCCTGGTGTGTAGCATGGTGTGTAGCCTGGTGTGTAGCATGGTGTGTAGCATGGTGTGTAGCCTGGTGTGTAGCATGGTGTGTAGCATGGTGTGTAGCATGGTGTGCCTGGGTCATGATACTGAGCCACACACAACACAGTCCCGGCAGCGTTCGGAAAGCCTTCCTGTTGGAAAGCTCACTAGGACCAGGGCTTCTCTTTTTTCAAGCCTAATACCATTGAATCGTTTATTATTTTAACAGGCAGAGCGCATGCAGCATTGAGCAAAACAAGCACAGTGTTTTATAAGCCAAGTGGAAACACTCAGTTACAGCCAAGCCCTCGCTAATTTATCACCCCAAGCTTAAGCTTTATTAGCGACCCTGTGATTGGCTGGTGGTTGACAAGGGCAACGCACCTAGAATATTATGGATCAGTTTTCAGAACGGAAACCGAAGGGAAATATGTTATTACTGTAGTAGCTCGTTCGTGTGTCGCTGGTCAACTCTGTTTGACCTATAACCCCATTTCACAGTGCCTGAGTCTGTATCAAATATTTCCACAAAAAAATTTTAACCCTCCCCTCCCCTATTTATAGGTGACCTTCCCAGTGTTCATCCCAAGCCAAATAGCCGTCCACTGTTTCCACACGACCGACACAGTCTAGTAGTTCTGTGCTCCTCAGCTGCCCTCCCATCCTCCTCCTCTGCCTGCCCCCTCTTTGTCCCTTTGCAGAAGGTGGAAAGCTCCACTTTGAGAGGAGATTTGAATTCTAATCAAGTCTTTGGTTTCCTTTTTGGATGACCTCATTTTCCCCATTGCAATGGTTTTAGGTGGATTTCACATGAGGCTTATTTTTGCCAAGGGTCTGAAGGTAATTTGTTCCATGGCTGTGAGTGCGGAGGATTGCTGGTATAATTAGAGTGAATACACTGGGTGATTCATTGCCCTTCCTCCATTATCCGATGTGTAGCTCGGGGCCAAGGTGAGGATTCTGACATCAGCAGGAGCGTGACATCGCTGGCCGCAGGCCCCTTCACACAATACTGCAGCCTCAGGTAACACTGGAGACTTCTGCATCCAAAAGGGTTTATGCAGCAATTACTGGAGTTTTAGGAAATTCATTAACCTACTTAAGCCTGCTTTACTTTTATTATCCTTGTTATTATTTGATTTCTGCCTGAACAAATGCATGCTGTGCCTCTCTCTCTCGTCTCATAAGCCTATCTAGTAGTGCCATTTGCAATGTACTTCTGTCCTAGAATCATTCAATAAAATGATCCATTTCTCGGTACGTTCTCATATTTACACAGTGACTCGTTCTTCTGGTATGTCTCTGGCTGATACGGCAGCAACAGGAGGTGGGGGATCTCCTGCGAGCCTGGCCAGGAAGGCCTAAGGACAGACTTTGAATAGCTCTGCTCTAAAGCTTCTCATAAAGCGTCCACCCAGACATCTCTCCCCCCTCCCCAGCCCTCGGCTTCCTGTGTCTGGGATGCCCCTCCATGGACCCGGCGCTTCTCCCTGGCAGCTGACATCACACAGAAGCTCTGTCTAAACGCTCCCAGAGAGCAGCCCCTGCCCTATGGCCTGGGGGCTGGCCGTGATGTCAGTCTCTCCACAGCTACGCGGAGGTAAACAAAGGAAATAGAAAGCGTGGAGAGGCAGGTGCTGTGCAGCTGCTGAGGTCTGGTCCTGGTTTACCGGAGAGAAATGGCACAAGCGAAGCAGGAACGGCTATTCCAGAAGTATTTAAGTCATCAGGAAAGATGTTGGGATTCAAAAGTACACTTTGTCTGTTTGTGATGTTTTCACAGGTAATGATGGAAGTAGTGTCTCCTTCAGAAGTCAGAAGCTTGTAAATGTTACTCCCCACTTAGGATAGGCAACAAATTATTCTTCAGAACGGTTGGTGAAGGTTTAAGAATGTACTTCGGTAGACTGACAGCAGAGCAAGTCGTTTCTCCACCTCGTCAGTGGTCCTGAGAAGATCCCAGCACATGTAAGCTCTCTGTGGCTGACTGCTGTGGATGAGATAATCTGATGGAGTTCACTGCTGAAGCAAGACAGCTTTTTTCCACTTGATCAAGGATGAAGAGGGAAAAATGGCCAGGGCACAGCGGAGAGGCTGTCTTTTAGAACCGGCCAGAGGACTCTCTATGACATCACTTTTCTACTATTCAATATATCAGAAACAGTGCTGTCCTCAGCTACAGTCCACATCAATGACTACCTTATGCCAGAGCAAGACCACTCACAGTAAGACTCTTCCACAGACTGAATTTGCATCAGTTGCAACTAAATTATGAGAACCAAAAGGTGGTTTCCTTTAAGGGGTCATTGTGGTTCAGTGGCTGTCTTTGGACGACCTTACTACAGCAGCGGTGGCGTGAGTAATAGGATTCTCTGTGAATGACGAGCAGGCTTTGTGTTTAGTACACCTGGGTTTGTACAGACTGATACTGTCTAAACTAGCACTGTATGACTCTGTTGACTGGTTGGTCACTGGCGATACAATCAACATTCTGAGTGCACTTTATTAAAACCACTTATATTATTCAGATTGGAGAGACTACTTTAGTTAAATTGGGGAAAAAGTGACAAATGTGAGAATAATCCAAAGGAAATGGACATCAAAACTACTGAAGTAGCTAAATGTACTACACCATATATTATTTGTCATGCTTCTACTTACATAATGAATTACATAATATTTGGATTAGGGGGGTAATCTGCCATTCTGTGTTAAATCAGACTACACCGTTTTTATAAAGAGCAGTATTAATAAATATGATACCTTTTTATTATTATTATTATTATAATTAATCTAAAATTGGAATAGAAAATGTGTGAGGATAATGGAATGTGCATCATCCTGCTCAGATGATTGAGTGTCAATAACGTGACGTGTAAGGGAGCGGTGCAGGCCGGGGTTATGCTCTCTTCTTAGACTCCTGTTTGTTTTGGGAGTTTGCTACTTCGGACCAAAGATAAACCAAGATGGCTGAATAAGTGTCAGATGCATTTTGGGAGAGCCAGAAAATTTGATTTGATACAGAGGCTTGGTGCTATTGCCAAAGGAGGATCTGTTCCCTGTCACAGTACAGCATGAACCACCTGTTGATTGGACAGTTGTACAGTATGGTGATGCACTCATCTGGCCTCTAATGAGTGAATGGGCAGGTGTCCAATTACTACTTAGAGTTTCCCTTCTCTGGAGAATGACTGAGAACCAGTAAACTTGTCACTCTGATTACTGGAACAATCCATCGATGGCAGTTTATACATTAAATGCCAATAAGGATGAACACGGCTGTTAAACCAGTCCATTCTGCATATGCAAAGCTGTAGCTTGACATTGTTTTACATTTTTTAAACATTTAACAATAATGGCTAATGGGTTAGGGCATAGGCCTATAGGGTTGTTTTTTGACACGCCATTATGGATGAATAGACGCGTAGCCCATTCGTTATGGAGTTGTCCCAGATTGAATAATTGGCGCACGTCTGCTATAGTCCAATAGACGGAATGAATGCCTGGAAAAATGTTCCTTAGGAATGTCTCAGACTATTGGGAGTTCCCATGACTTTAGTGTGAGGTATGAAGGAGGAATGGTGTTCATTGCTTGTGCCCTTCGCCATTGCGCGCGCTCTTCGGGTCAGAGACGCGACCATGCGTTAACTGCGCTTGGCTATAGCCTATAGACCCTGTCACGTGTTTTAAGAGGTCGTCATTTTACGATTAATCAACATTTTATTTACAGTCTTGAAAGAAGTGTATCTCTTTTTAAGGTTTAATACGTTACTAAATGATAAGGGGGCATTGGCATTTGAGTGGAGTTTTCTCGTCCATGACTCCACTGGAATGTCATCGCTTTCTTTCTAACGTCAGACGCGTTTAGCAAATTAAGTTGCCCCTTTCTTTACCATTTCCAACTTAGAAATACATTACCATTTACTAATGTAATAGGTATGTATTCAATTGCTGACTTTCATTGTATTAATGGAATTTCAACAGCCCTGCACTGATTGGGAAACAACGGAAGGTTGCCCACATATAGGTTTATATTAATATTCTGCACTGGTGTGCTCAATCCACAATTTATTCTCCGTAGTCCGAAGAAATATCGTATCATTGACATCGGCAGGCCAAAAAAATGCTACTTACTATTTTCCGAAGGGCCATTGATCATGTTGAACTTGTAAATCTCTTTGGCGTAGTACTCGGTTTCTGTGTTATCCTGTCCACAGCTTTGCTGTCGGTCTCTGCCCAACTCCTCAATCAGTTCCTTCGTGCTGTTGTACAAGGCCAGCACCTGAAATGGTACCTGATTTGGACCCACCGTTTGTGGCGGACTTGTCAGTCTTAGTTTGCTGAGAATCTGTCCTCGGATCGCCTCTACTCTCTTTTTCTTGATGTGGTCTATGTCCACAGTGGTGCATGTGGACAGTGACAACGTCATAGTCACACAGTTCCAAAGGAGGAAAAACAGAAGCGCTTTGCCAAGATGCATATTGCTCTTTGCCCGTGCTTACTGGATAAGCTTCTGAAATTCAATAACGTTTTAACTAAATTCCAGGTTAAACGTAGCGCTTACAGTATTTATTTGCTTTCAAGTGGTCAGGGAGTCCTTTTCTCTGATGAATCCCATGTTGTCAATTTATTGTCATCTGGGTAAAATTCGGATTTGCATTCCAGGAATAATCCATATCATTCCTAAAAGTATCAACGTATTTAACTCTTCATCAAACCGTTTTTTTATGTCTTCCTTCAAATTGCCACACCCTTTACATCTTCCGTTTTCCTTCTTCATCAGTTTACGGGTTCTCGATCATAGCATGATTCACAAGCTTTTTCTTTCATCAACCTCCTTGTCAAGTCCTTCCAACTGCCCCTCTAAGTCTCGAGCCTACTCAACAGGCGCTACGAGCTCGCGCTGATATTTTATACTCACTGTGACGTTGTCGAAGGAGGGACGGTAGTATAGCTAATCATCTTTGCAGGTCTATTTGTTGAGAGCTCATTTCACTATGTCCATCTCTTATTTTGAAGAGTCAAACCATGAATTATTATTATTTTTTGTTTAAGTATAGGCTATTTACTTTGCTTAAGATAGGCCTAAACTTAGTATGTGTATATTTAGAAGAGCGATGGGTATGTCAGATTATAAACCTTGGTAGGAGCACGGTTGTGTTTGAAAGTGAAAGCCCACCCCCTAGTGGATATAAGTAGCTGTTGCTTGTGACAAAAACAACAGAGTAGATGAGGCCACTACCTCGGAATCCCACTGTAGATCAGGGGCGATATTTTTCAAATCATTCTCAAGTTTCCAGGAATATTGCTAGGATCTAGAGAAGCAGTTGGGCTGGTTGGCGAAGGAGCTTGTTCAATACACACAAAACAAACAAACACAAAACGTGTGTATTAAACAAGTGTTTTTTGTGTGTATTTGTGTCTCCAGCTCAAATGTCATCCTTAGGTAAGTAGTTATCCTAATGCTGACAGTGTAAAGCTGGGGTACCCAAATTTATGGCGCATGCTCCTCTCCTCCGTTATCACTGTCGCCACGGCAACGGTTGCTGTGTGACGCTTAGTTTGATCTCCAGGAAGAAAACATGGACGACAGTCTTCAACTCGGAGAGAGTGGAGCTGTTAAGAATGTGGGTGTTTTTGTAACTAGTTAGCAACTATTAGTGTAGACGTTAAGTGCATATATAAGCGCATGCCTTTCTGTTCATTATCGTGTTAATGTTAATTTTGGTGGAATATTTTAAATGGCCAAAGCATAACGTACGCTAGCTGGCTCAGTCTTGTTAACAGCCACAGCTAGCTGGCTAGTTTGGTTCAGATACTCTAGCTATTAGCTATTGTTAGTTAGATACTATTTGTAAGCAAATGAAGCCATGTCAAAATGCCGTTGAATAACGTTTGCTAACTATTTAACTGAAACACGTTGAGTTACCTATTGCATTGAGCTACATTAGCTTGTTAGCCAGCCATGCTAGCTGTGCCTGCTCCCTCCCTCCTCAGGTTGCTAAGACGGGTCGCAGAGCTCGACTGACGGCAGAGCAACCTTCATCTGACGAGGCTCGTCATGCCAGGAAGTCTTCCTCATCCACGGGGGAGGTGAGGATGCCTATTTCCGGTTCTGACTGTCGATCACAATGTCCTCGTTCTGATAGTAAAGCTGACACTGCACTTTATGTGTTGTGTTAATTCCTTATGCATGAACCAAGGAAGAAGAGGAGGTATGCGTCTTGCATGTGTTGCATGGACTAGCATGTGCATGGCTTGGCAGTGTGGCAAGACAATAAGGGACGCAACTTTATACCATTTGCATTCAGGCAATTCATTTTGGGTGAAATAGACAGTTTATGTTTGTACTTGTTAATGTATTCATCAATTAAGGTTATTTGCTAAAGTGAGGCCATAATGTGGTCTGGTCTGAGTCATCTATCAGGAATTTGGAAAACCAGAAATGCAGCTGCCTGACCTTTGGTCCGGGATTCTCACAACCCCGATTTGCCCCTTATTTGGTACAGAATTCATTAAGCTAATACAGTAACATAAATTGAGTTTAGTGTTCTTACACAATAAATATGCGATTTTATGGTAATTCAATCGCTTAGGTCTACAAGGTGGTATAAAGTTCTTAGGCTGCATTTGACCCTATTAAGCGTTTCTCTGTTTTATGTCATGTCACAGCTCTGTAGTTGTAGTTAATTAAGAAACGTGTCTTAATAGGGTGTAAGATGTGGTGCACACATTCATGAGGTTACTCCACACAGGACTAGACTGCTTCACCATACTTATAGACAGCAGTTTAGACGCTAGTCTTCTGTTGTTCTGTGTCGATTCATGTGTATTCATACCTCTCCATTATCTCCCATAGGTCAGACTTACAGGAAATGAACACATGTATAAATGCCTTCAAAGTCAAATTGGAGATGACATTTAACAAAGTCAGCCACATTGCTACCAAGCATTGGCATGCATGGCATTGTGAATCTCTACTACTGTATGTCTCCAGAAGGGAAACTGTAAGCCAGCCAGCATTACCTAACCAAGAATTCCAGCAATCTCTGTGCTGTAATCATCCCAAATTAGGCCAACTTCCCCTAATGCAGCATCATGACCTCCTTGACCCCTCGTTCACATGAAATGCATTTCTCAAGGATGACGTGCGACTGGTTCGGTTTATTTGCAGACTCAATCGTTTATCAGCCCTGACCTGCTCGTCCTAAACATACCCAACTGATTGGTCACATTCCCCACATGGTTTAAAAAAAAAATAATAAAACTGACTGAAAGTATTCTATAGTTTGAATGTGACAGAGCCAGTGGCATGTGGGCACAACTTGTAGCCCTACACAGTCATATAATCATGAATGGGTAAATGGTGGCATAGGGGACAAATGATTATGGATGTTTTACCATCCGTATGTTGATCATATTTGGTCATACTTGGTTTTCTTGATGATGCAGGTGTTAACTATAAACCCCATTTACCTTTTTTGGAATTTGCATCATTGAACAAGTTTGGACATTGGTCTGAAGAGAACCTCTCATGTTTCATGTAAGATGGTATTTATCTTTCTTATGTCCGGTGAGCGAATGTTAGAGAGCCTTAAATGAGGTTTCACAATAAAACACTGGAAGACAAGAATTTACTCAGTAATTGTGTGGTATCGATATGTAGTCACGATTGCTATTTAGTTAGTCTCCTTTCATACAATTTGAATAATATTTTTTAATAATTACATGAAATGACATGCTCAGCTTAGTAGGAGTGCAGCTTCGGCTAGCCCCCACTCTCTCTCTGCTAGCCCCCACTCTCTCTCTGCTAGCCCCCACTCTCTCTCTGCTAGCCCCCAATCTCTCTCTCTGCTAGCCCCCACTCTCTCTCTGCTAGCCCCCACTCTCTCTGCTAGCCCCCACTCTCTCTCTCTCTCTGCTAGCCCCCACTCTCTCTCTGCTAGCCCCCACTCTCTCTCTGCTAGCCCCCAATCTCTCTCTGCTAGCCCCCACTCTTTCTCTGCTAGCCCCCACTCTCTCTCTCTGCTAGCCCCCACTTTCTCTCTGCTAGCCCCCAATCTCTCTCTGCTAGCCCCCACTCTTTCTCTGCTAGCCCCCACTCTCTCTCTCTGCTAGCCCCCACTCTCTCTCTCTGCTAGCCCCCACTCTCTCTCTCTCTCTGCTAGCCCCCACTCTCTCTCTGCTAGCCCCCACTCTCTCTCTCTGCTAGCCCCCACTCTCTCTCTGCTAGCCCCCACTCTCTCTCTCTGCTAGCCCCCACTCTCTCTCTGCTAGCCCCCACTCTCTCTCTCTGCTAGCCCCCACTCTCTCTCTGCTAGCCCCCACTCTCTCTCTCTGCTAGCCCCCACTCTCTCTCTGCTCTTTGGCTTGCCCCCACTCTCTCTGCTCTATTCACAAAGACATTCAGGTTTATAAATGGGCTTCCTAAAGGAACCAGCCGTGAAACATGATTTCCTCTTTCTTCCTGGAAAAAGATTATTGCTGGGCCGATTGTCCTTTACAGACCCAATTTGGTAATGAGAATATTTCCTTTTTTATTTTTTTTCTATATTCATTTGTCTACTGCCCGGCCTAGCTTGTGTGCCCTGAGGAATTCCTTCAGTTAAGAACTGGTTTGAGGGCTGCAGTCTCAGGACCACGTTCCAAACTCAATAGACTATTTTCAGTACTATTTTCAGAATCAAAGAATGAGAGGGAGAGGGTTTTTTTTTCCTGTGAATCTATTTTGGGTCAGCCCTGCAGCCCTTGGCAAGGCTCTGTGGGGCAGTTCCCACACTCCTCTTTACATCCAAGCTCTGCGATTTGGAAGTATTCACAACCATAATAAACAATGCTAGGGTTTGTATGTAGACCGTCTTACAATGTGCGTGCCATTCCATAGTATCTTAAGTGAGAGACTCTCAGCTGTCAGCATAGTGAAACAGTGTGAGGTACAGCAGTAAGATTATGTAGTCTACACCAAACAGAAAATAATAAAAGATTTACCATTCCTCATCTAGTCTGATCTTGTTGAAAACATTCTCGTTCCTGGAGAATTTTGGCCCTGTAGCACCCAAAATACAGTGTCCAGTTTGTAGTGGGCACAATATGCGTTCCCACTCTTTACATTTGATTTAGTTCTTGTAGATTTACTCCGTCCATGGGAAGTGCTGGGAAGCAGGAATGAACCGTTTCAGATAAGGAGATGGACTGTCAGTTGTTTGTCGCTAATGATATCTCTCACGTCAGGGACCCCCTCCCAAGCCGGGCCTAAGGCAGAGCGGCTGGGCCGAGGAGACTTCTGGGCCGGGCTCTGCAAAGTGAGTAACTACCCTCATTCATCTACCCACTCCACACCAGCCTCCATCGGTTCACTCTACCACACAGCGGCCTCTCAAACACACACATGGTTAGGTTGGGAGCAATGTTCTTTTATTATTAATGGTCTCTCATACTGTCGAATGAGACTATTTATCAATGCATATTTTGCCGTTTGGGCTGTGAATCAACAAGGTTACGGAGAGCTTGTCTGAGCCCGAAGCTGCCTATTCATCTTCATCTGGGAGGGAGGTGGTAATTGACGTGGGTAATGCTTCAGCCACAGGAGGGCACTGTTAGTCAGCGAGCCACTTCATCACCAGGGTTAGAGACGCTTAATCACCTCTTACCACAGCTGTCTCGCTGCGTAAAGACAAACACAGCGGTGACGGGACATTTGGAAATACACAAGAAGAGAATTCTCGCCGCGGTAATACAAAGCCGTACAAAAGCTTTCAAACGGCCGTAATGGATGAACAGTTGCTGTGTCCGTGTGTCTGCGTAGACTGAGAGCCCAGGCTAATCAGATTGCCGAGCTTCGTCTCCACTCCATCCACCGCTGGCTCTCCCCGTCTGGTCTCTGAGGAGAGAGCCCTGGAGATGCAGAAAGCCGTACATCGAAAGCCAACTGGCTGAGTCAAATGGGTTTATTTGCGTGGTTTTCTGGGCCGTTAGTGCAAGTCAAGAGAACAGCAAACTCCATATATCTTCTTTCCCCCTCGGAAGGTCAGGGTGTCACTTCCTCTTGATTCCTGCTCTGGCAGAGCCTGGAATCCAGGAGCTGTTAAGGATTTCTCACGTTCATTGATCCTCTGTGAAACAAAGTAAGTAATGGTCCCCCCTGGAACAGACAAGGACTTTCCTTTCAATGTCACCTCTCGTGCTCAATCACTGCTGCCCTCCTCCCTCTAATCCCAGTGCAGAAATCCCAGGATTCGTCGATCTATCACTCCTAATTTGACACTAAATGATCTGTCAGTTTATTGATGAACCTTTGAAGCCGGGTTGTCACAATATATTTTATCCCTAACAACTTTTTCCAGACAGTTTTACCATGTCTATCGTTTTGCTTTACATGAGTCTTAATCAAGGGGCCTGTAATGTGTCTTAAGTGTCCCCGCCCCTCGCTTCTCCCCCAGACAGGACACAGTCCAAGGGCAGCGAGGTGGCCTCCATGCCCTGCTGCCTCTTTCTGCCCTGCTGCCTCTCCCTGCCCTGCTGCCTCTTTCTGCCCTGCTGCCTCTCCCTGCCCCGCTGCCTCTCCCTGCCCCGCTGCCTCTCCCTGCCCCGCTGCCTCTCCCTGCCCCGCTGCCTCTCCCTGCCCCACTGCCTCTCCCTGCCCTGCTGCCTCTCCCTGCCCCGCTGCCTCTCCCTGCCCCGCTGCCTCTCCCTGCCCTGCTGCCTCTCCCTGCCCCGCTGCCTCTCCCTGCCCCGCTGCCTCTCCCTGCCCAGGCTGTGTTGGGGCTGTGCTAGTGTAGCCTGTGTTGGGTCTGTGCTAGTATAGCCTGTGTTGGGGCTGTGCTAGTGTAGGCTGTGTTGGGGCTGTGCTAGTGTAGCCTGTGTTGGGGCTGTGCTAGTGTAGGCTGTGTTGGGGCTGTGCTAGTGTAGCCTGTGTTGGGGCTGTGCTCGAGGCAGTGTTGGGGCTGTGCTAGTATAGGCTGTGTTGGGTCTGTGCTAGTGTAGGCTGTGTTGGGGCTGTGCTCGAGGCAGTGTTGGGGCTGTGCTAGTGTAGCCTGTGTTGGGGCTGTGCTAGTGTAGGCTGTGTTGGGGCTGTGCTCGAGGCAGTGTTGGGGCTGTGCTAGTGTAGCCTGTGTTGGGTCTGGCTCTTCCTGTGCTTGTCCCTTCTGTGTGGGTTTGGTCTCCCTTGAGAACAATGTAGACTACTGACTGTATAAATAGATTCTTCATAATGAATGAATTGTTAATTAGAAACCAATTATTGCCACAATGGTGGTGACTGGGTAGATGTTAGAGAGATAAATAGCAGTAGGTGGTGGTGCTATCTTCCTGCTCCAGGCTAGACCCCAAAGCCAGCAGGGCCGGCTAGAGCCTAGTGGGCATGTTTACTCTGCCTTCCTCCAGGGAGGCTGCCTGCCAGGCCCGCCCAGCGCATGCCTCTCTGCACGGCTCCCTGGAGACCCTCCCAGGCCCTCTCTCGGTCCTTTGGCCCTTGGGAGTTGTCATGTGTCACGTGATAGGCAGCCCTTTAAAGATCAGTTGATTTACAGTGTCACGGTTTAAGCTTCGGTTGTTTTGATTAATATTTTTTGGTACATGAGTTGTTCCTCCTAAAATCTGTTCAGTTTGGAGTGAATGTTTTGTCTCAGGAGCCAGTAGGGGGCACTACTCCACCAGGAGTACCAGAACGAGAAACAAGCTTTCCTAGAAAACTAGAAGTCTCAGAAACACGCCAACTTAAAGTTACTCTGTGAAGTTACACTGTAAAACAACCCTGACATCCTCTCAACACCTAAATGTTTATTGTAATATTTTTGTGTGTGGTTACTTATTTGGCTTTGTGTAATATTGGCTGGGGCTGTGCTTTCTTAGAGAGGGGTATTAGGCTGCTGTAAAAATAAGGCTGAAAATACAGTGTTTGGGGTGAGAATGTGTGAAAAGGCAGTGATGTGGTGTGGGGCGGTGTCAGTAGACTGGAGTCTGGAAATAGCCTTCTGGTCCTGCAGGAGATGAATCAGGGACATGCCTCAATATCAGACACACAGAGAACCAGCTGCACTGACTTTCACAGGATTAGTTTCTTATGCCACAAATGTCTCATATTCCTTCAAATGCCTGTATTTTCATTCTTTTTTTTCTTCATTTGTAAACACAGATGTTATGTGTTTTTAGTCACAGTCTCTTGCAATGTCATTTCTTTGTGTTTAGGTCTGGAAGAAGACCTGCGCTGGATGATGTGGAAGAGTAAGTTCACACAGTCCCTCCATCTATTCCAAATCACTTCCTCCCGTCGATGATTGAATTAAGTCACAATTTAATGTTTTCAAATTGGGCCAATTTAAATGTTTGTTTCTTCCAGTTGCCCTGAAGCAGAAATGGTTGTACTGTTAGATTGTCCTTGGTTGCAACTAATCCTTGCCTTCCAAGAACAATCACTTGACATGATTAAAAGCCGTTGTGACTAAGCTGTCATCACTCTGACGCTTTCTGGGAGCCAAGCTGGGCTGGTACTATTGCTCCTTGCCTGTCCTGCCCTTTGTGTCGTAGCAGCCTGAAATAGGCAGCCATGATGGACACAGTGTGTGTGTGTGTGTGTGTGTGTGAGTGTGTGTGTGAGTGAGTGTGTGTGTGTGTGTGTGTGTGTGTGAGTATGTGTGTGTGTGTGTGTTTCACTCATCATGCTTGCACCCAGTACTGCATTGACAGTGAGACACAGGCTTTGAGAGAAAACACTGTCTGCACTGCAGAATAGTCGCTTGATCTATGCTCTCCTCACCACAAGCCTGTCTGCGTCTCAGTTATATACTGCTCCCCACTCTCGCCCTGTTGTTTTTCTTAATCATCCTTAGAGGTGCTGTTGTTGAGGGAGCTCAACCACAGGGCTGTCAGTCTGCTTGCACAGACGAGGCGGGCTGTGGCGCTGGTGATGCAGAGGGTTTTGGCAGGGCTCAATGTGTTCCCACTCAGGAGCAGATAGAGCAAGCCTGTTATCAGCCCAATCTGCAGCCTAGAAGGAGGGGAAAAAAACAAAAAACAGGCCCATCATCAAAGCAAAAGATCCCAGTCCAAGTCTGGCTCTCGGTGATGACCTCACCGCCGACCGGCTGCCTTTGAAAGCTTTCAATAATTCATCCTCTCGCACTTCCTGTTTCTACAGCCGCCGCCTGCGACCGCAAACCCCCCAGGGCTCGGATGATGAAGGAGGTGAGAGCAGCCTTGTATCCCAGCCCCACGTCTCTCTCCAGGTGGGCAGAGAGGAGCCCTCCAGTCCCTCCCCAACACATTCATCCACTGGAAACAGAGCAGATAAGCAGGCACTCAGATCCTCGCTTTCTCCTGACACTTCTAACATATTTCTTCTGGGTTCATTTGAGGAATCTCCTCTTTTCCTCTGTGTTTGGCCACCCAGCGAGAAACCCATAACTAAGCATAGCCACCCGCTGCTACAGATGGAAGTGACGGGTGAATATGTTCATTTGATAAGGTTACAGCTGTCGCCGTGGGGACGGCTGGTGATTTTCTACACTCACTCAAGTCCATAACAACCTCAAGTATTCAGTAAATCCTTTCTCTCATTCATTGGCTTGAGCGTGGGAGGGTTTAAGTGGCTCCTGCCCAGAGCGACGCTTGCTACTCACTCACACTCACACAAACACACACACTCACCACACACACACACACACACGCACACACGTTCACACACACACACACGTGCCGGTGGTGGGTCAGGTGCTGCGGAGGGCTGATCCAAGGGGAACACCAGCGCTCTGACGGGTCACCTCAGGGCCCGGCGCTTCGCATCACAAACAATGTCAGCTAGGCACTGCCTTGGATAATTGTTCTATTTTTCTGAGCTAAGTAACAGGGGAAATAAGGGTGAAATTGCCTCTGCAAAGAAAGGAGTGCTGAGCCTCTGTTAGTGTACACAGTTTTCCCCACATTGTTTAAAGAGTTACCACTCATACCAATGGCATTGTGTAAGGGCATTTTTATATTTATATATGTTTATACACATAGCGTGGACATGCCAGAATGACCTCAACCCACCTGTAAATGTACATTTAATAAAACACTTCCAATTATATTCCCCCTTTAGCACATACTTTGGACGGGATTGTTTTGTAACTGTCACTGTGTAGAACATGTTTACAGAAACAAATGTAGAACCGCACACAGGCGTGATGTGTTCCCACACAGACGCATGCTCGCACGCCCCGTCAGGGAGGGCAGGCGCAGGGACAGCCGGCGGCTCTGCTCTCCCAGTAAAAGCTGCTGGAGAGATAATCAGTGTGAGGAAGGAGACGCCCCAGGCAGGGGCACGGGAAATTACAGTGCTGAGGGTTAGTGAGATCTTGATCGTGTCCCCTACCCCTATTCCTTATGTCCACTGGCTAGAGGGGGGGGGGCAGTCCTCCTATCAGCCACCTCCACAGTCCCCTGCTCATCACATGACCCGCCACCACAAACGCACTCGTCTGTTTCACGTCTCTCTCTCTCCCGACGCTGATCTGCTGATCGTCCGGTAAGCCTGTCATAGTCAGGCCTACAGTAGGTAATCTTCTCCCTGCCCCCCTGCTGAGATCAGAGCCCCCCCCAGTAGGAGCGCTGTCTCTTACCGCGGCCGGCCGGCTTGTCTACCTGCCCGGGGTATGTCCACATCTTCAGCAAACTATCCCCTTTTGATATTTACATGCGTGGGTGAGGTACGCACCCACACTGGTGTGATGGGGATACGCCCGGCCCGGCCGCCGGCTGACTAAGCAGCTCGACAGCCTCCCAGGCCAGGGAGGAGGAGGAGGAGGTGTGGAGGGGAGAGGCGAGGCACCAGGCGAGCTGGGGCCAGACAGCTCCTTCTGATGGAGTTGCCCTTTCCGTCAGGAAAACAGCAGCTTGTTTGCAGCTGTTGTTAATCCCCCCCCCCTTGACCTCCGGTAATAGGTTGAATTTAAAGCTCATTTAAAAACGTTGTTCCTTTTCTCACTTAATAATAGAGTTTGCATACAGAGAACTCGCCGCACTCTGCTTCACATGGAATAGTGTTGATGGTGCGTTATTGGTGGAGATGGGGTAGGTGGTGCTGCTGGTGGGGCCAACACAGGAAGCTAGTTTCAAAGAGCTGGACGGTGAGGCTTTTTGATGTCATTGCGCTAAGACCATTACATTTGATTGGGGGTCCAGGGGGGACAGATTCTGCTGAACGCGGTGCTTTGTAAATGAGAGGACACAGTGTCACGAGGCCTCATGAATATGAAATACCCGCGCCTGCATTTATTTGGAAATCAGAAACACAGATGAATCTTGTCAGCGGATAAACGAGTGTGGCATTTTTAATTTTGTTTAATTAAAATAGAGAAAGGAATAAGTTATCATTGGAGGAACTGTGTTATCTGTGGAGGAAGTATATGGAATTCCTCCTCTGCATTGGATTCCCTGCAACTAAAGAATGTTTCAGATCCCTCGTCTGTTCTCAAAACAGTAAAACAAATTATTTTTAATTTAATTGTTTTTGTACTACTTTTTTCACACCAGACTGCTTCCTCAAGTTAAAAATAAAAATAAAAACACTGGGCAGGCCATGCCTAAAAAGGCAATAAAACATAAAATCCCATTTTTTTTATAGTGCATATTAGGAGAGCAGTATTTTAGGAGGGAATCATGCCCTGGTCGCAGGCTGTCTTGGTGTCAGAAGCCTCCTGCCGTCTCCTCACCTCTATACAGCTCTGCTATTGACTTTCCCCTGCGGGCAAAGCTCTGTGTTAAGAGATTACTGCCCAGCCTCTTGCCCCTGGCCGTCTCTGCAGGCGCCGGGTGCTCACTGTCACCACGTCGGCCTGGGGAGCGGAAGCAGCTACAGGCCTCCATCACCTCAATCCTGTTTTATAGCAACGACAAAAGACACCTGGATATGGGAGGATTTTTCAAAGGGCACCTGGGATCTTCTTTTCTGTTATGCTGGGTGTTCATGCTAACGGGAAAATGCCTGCTCCTGTTAGAATGTACTGTAATGTCCTTGCATAACTGTGTTTTTGAGAACAAATACAAAACGGGATTTGGAAATAAAAGCATCCATTATTTTAAATACGCTTGTTAAAGATTAAAATCTAAACTCCAACCACTTCTTCTAATTCAATATTTTGCCCCACCTCCCTCCCTCTCTCCCCACCTCCCCTCTCCCAACACCAGTTCATCTGAGATGGAGCTGTGAAAGTTCCCCCGTCCTTCTTGGGAAGCGAGCCATCCTCTGTCCTGTTGCGTTTTGCCAATTAAAGCGGGTTCCCACTGTTAGAGCAGCGTGCTGGCTGCTCTGCCCTGCCATGCCACACCGTGACCTCCGACCCCACACAGATGGGCCTGCGAGCACACACTCCCGCTCGTGGCTGGCCGCCGCCCCGGTCGGAGTGGCAGAGTGGACATGGAGGTCGGCTCGCCGGCCACCCAGGTTCCTGGGGGCGGGCAGTGCTGACAGGGCCCAAATGCTGGGGTAGCGGGGGGCGCTTTCCGGGGAGCCCCTGGCCAGAGCCCCTCTCACAGCGGGAAGGGCTGCAGACTTGCCTGCTGAATATTCATGGCCGCCTGGCTATTGTGACAGGGCAGCTCTTAGGAGGATGTAGGGAGAGGGAGGGAGGGAGGAAGAGGGGGGGGAAGTATCAAATGCCAATTCCTGCTTCCAGACACACACACACACACACTGAGAAACCATACAAGGCAGACTTTGAAATGATAAATTCTGTGATCAAAGTTCACAGATTGTACTGTAATTGTGATTAAAGATGTATATTTATATTAAAGGTAACACATGTTATATGCCATTTTCAAAATGACACATTGTTTTGTTTTTCTAGATATTCCTGTGATTCCAGACCTTGATGAAGTTCAGGAGGAAGACCTCACCATGCAGGTGGCCGCCCCTCCCAGGTACTCCCCCACAGGGGCACTTTGAAACTTGCTTTGTGGCAGCTGCTGGAGCACACATATCTAATCTTTAATGAAATCAACTGTTTTCCTGGTCTTGGTCATCCTCTACTATGTCCACTTCAGACAGTCTGACAGTCCTCAGACAAAACATGTTTAACTTCTCACCAGTCAGGCTCACGCCTCATGTGATATAGACCTGACAAGGTTTCATAGCGGAGAAAATTGCTGATATTGCGGATCCGGCTGCTTGTGTTTGAACCCAGCCTCAGACCCCTTGACCCTTGACCTCTGACCTCAGAGGGGAAGCAGCGCGGCCTCCCTCCCTAACCGTTTCCTCGTCTCCTCACTCGGCGCTGGCAGGATCTCTGCGTATCGGCCCGTTACGGAGGAATAACAGAACAGTGTGATTTATGCTGCTCGGTTAGCGGGGCCCTCGCTAACGGGGGCCCTTTGATTTACAGGGCAGTGAGAGACACGCAGACACGTGTCCGCTATGTAGCAAGGCTGTGACAGCAGCAGAGGTTATTAGACTGGGGCCCGCTCTCTGTGCGAGATAATATCCACATTGAACTCATTGCAGGGGCAATGTAGCGTGTAATGTGCAGTAAGTAGGACTGGCATGCACTGCTACGCTCTGGCCACTCTCTCAGCCCCTCTCTTAATTCTTACCCCAGATAAGCAGCTGGGTTTCAATTTGAGGCAGTTACTTCCTGGCGCTCATCTCCTGATCTCGCTCTGGTCTCCTGTGAAGTCTAGGAGTCCCTGTGAGCACCAGCCCAAACTTCTGACAAGCTAGTTAGCCTCCATCACTTTTCCGATGTGCTTAAAGGGCTGTTAGATTTTCTTGAGCTTCTGGTTTCACCGCACACCATGACAGGAGACTACCCTCTGTGATTACATCTTTCATAGTGCAGAGACGAACCTGGGTCCGGTCAAGGCTGCGTGGGGCCAGTTCTGTCTGAGTGATGTGTCCTGCGCTGCCTCTGTTCACAGTGTGTTGAGGATGTTGTGTTTACTGTTTTACCTCGGCACGGTTGGGTGTTTTTCTTGTAGCATCCAGGTGAACCGGGTGATGACCTACAGAGATCTGGACAATGACCTCATGAAGTACTCCGCCTTCCAGACACTGGTAAGACAACCAAGACAAGAGCTACAGTTTAGATAGTCGAGTTCAGTGGTTAGAGCACTTAAAAGCAGATCAAGAAGCTGCAGGTTCACATCCCTCCCCTTTACTGTACATCGCTTTGGATAAAAGCATTGGTTAAATGAACGGATTACATTATTATTATTATTAGACGGTGCTGTATACTGCATTCTAGTCTTGTCCTTCAAAGCCTCCTTCAAGATCAAAGCCCTCTGATGAGAGAGCCAGGGTTTGTGCAAGCTAAGCTTCGTTTTCCTCCTTGCTCTGTGCCCAGGACGGTGAGATTGACTTGAAGCTCCTCACCAAGGTTTTAGCTCCGGAGCAGGAGGTGAGAGAGGTGAGTGTGTTTTTTGTAAATATAGCCTCGGCATTCCCAGAGAGGCCCTGTCCAGCTGTTTCTGGAGCACCAGGGGAGGTCGACACTCGGTCTCCCAGGTAATCAAGATTTATGATGTGTACATTAACTCTGCTCTGCTCTCCTTCTCTCATCCCCCTTGTTCTGCTCTTCGCTTCTGTCTCCTCCATCTTCTTGCTTGTCCTCTCTCTCTCCCTCTCTCCCTCCCCGTGTCTCCCTTCCTCTCTCTCTCTCTCCCTCCCCGTGTCTCCCTTCCTCTCTCTCTCTCTCTCTCTCTCCCTCTCTCCCTCCCCGTGTCTCCCTTCCTCTCTCCCCTCAGGAGGACGTGGGTTGGGACTGGGATCATCTGTTTACTGAAGTGTCCTCAGAGCTGCTGACGGAATGGGATCAAGGAGAGAAGGAGGACCAGAGCCCACTGCCTGTAGCATGAGGGGGAGCTGGGCCGAGCAGGGCCGGGCTGGGGCAGGGTGGTCTGGGCTGGGGCAGGGTGGGCTGGGGCAGGGTGGTCTGGGCTGGGGCAGGGTGGGCTGGGGCAGGGTGGTATGGGCTGGGCTTGGCTGGGCTGAAATACCGCCCTTGGGGAAAGGTTTATGGCCATGTCCAAAAAAGACAAAAGAAGCTGCATTTCATCTGTCTCACTTCCAACTGTTTTCATATTCCAAATTATATATTTTTGTAATTAATAAACTACAACAAATGCATATGGTTTCAATCTTAATTTACTTGGACAGTTATTAATAATAATTTTTATGTCACATCCTTCATCACACCCAAGTCACAAGAGTAAAAAACTTCCACTCTGGAAGTTGACATTAGCCACTATTATCTCTATACCACACAAAGAGAAAGTCAAGCTCACTTTTGTTGGAGAATCCCTCCCTAA